>NW_019384367.1:317239-353250 GCF_000671375.1 Centruroides sculpturatus | reverse complement strand
TTCCGTTTTATATGAATTCCATGTTGTACGAGTCACTTAGATTTTACAAATACGTGAGCCGTTCACAGCCCGCCACACGTATTTGTAAAATCTAAGTGACTCGTACAACATGGAATTCATATAAAATGGAATTATCAACAGTGTTATGGGGGTCAACTGTATATATATTTCTTCAAATTGCCATTTATGTATGATTAATGATAATACCATTTATAAATGGTATCAGATAGATCTCATCTGTCAAATTGTTTCTGATTACTGTACTTACCTAAGCATTTACTAAATTACTCAGATATAGGTTTAATATTACTATATTAGAATCTTATGCTAAATAATGTATGTTGGGAATAAAGTCATTTTCATATTGTTGAAGTTTTTTAATTAAAATGTAAATCCTATTTATATATTATTGAAGAAATTACTATTATAATGTAATGTTTTGATTGCAAAGAAAATATGTAAAATGAGAAAAAATGTTATTAAAATTTCATTGTTATCAATGTTTTAAATAATTTTCACTGATATAAGCAGAATTAGATAAAAGAAATTTTACATCTGTTTGTTTGCTTATTTTTTGAATATGACTTTTCTTTTTTGTTCTAGAAAAAATGCCAATCATCAGATAAAATTTCTATATAGAAAGCCTTGATTTTAGTCATATAAATTAATAAATTTGTTTACATTTTTAAAATATTATTTTAAGAATCATATGATATAGTATCATAATATTATGACATGATTAAATTAGAAAAACAGAAGGCATAGCACTAATTAGTTTTAAATGACAAATGCTTTCTTATATTAAAAAATGATCAATTGATAAAATCATATGTTATATTCTTTTTTAATATTGCTGACATAACAAAGATAGAAAAGAGGAGTATTTTAAACATGTTTTTGTGTATTGATTTGAAAGAAGAAGCATTACCTATGATTTTATCATCTAATCTTTCAGAAAAAACATTTGTAAATTTCTTTGACTTTATTTATCATAATTTTGTTTCATATTTATTATATTTTTCAGAAATTTATAAAATTTTGCAAGTGTCTTACATTTGATTTTAAATAGAAAAAATCTTATTACATGATGTAATACTTGGTTTCAGTTACATATCATATCACATAAAAGCTTATCATTTGTAGAAAAAAAGAGTAACTATAAATTTCTTCACTACTGAAATAATCTATAAAAATTCTCTTATTAATTAAAAATCAATAATTTAATAAATCATATCTCAGGATTTAGAATGCATTAAAAAATAATTACTCATAAATAATAATTTTATAAATATTATGGAAAGAGATTTTCATAAAAATAATTTTTATTAATACTTTCACTAAATTTTGATAACATACCATGTTAGCACATTAAAGATGAACATGTAGATTATATCATATATACATTCATTAAATGCAGTTTGGGTTAATAAATATAATGTGATTAAAAAGTTTACAAAGTTTTAAAGCCAATAAAATTTAATTTTACTGAGGAGTTGTTAAATAATTGACCAGAAGGTTGTAATCATTTTATGACAGAAATAAAAAATAAAACTGCTGTGGAACAATAACTTATTCAGTTCTGCTTGAAATAATGAAATATCAGTATCCTGATATTTTAAATGAATAAAAAATAATTTTTATAATTAAATATTTACAATATTGCTGAAATTTTTCATTCAAAATATTTTTAAGGAATTAAAAAATATATTTTTTATTGCATATTTTGAAAACTAATTATTATGACACTTGAAAGGATCATATTTAACATGAATTATCAGAAAAGACTAAGCAATGACCCAAATTTCTAATGAAGTGAACATTGTTTATATTATTTTTATTAAAGTGTTTTAAGATAAAGAAGGAAATAAGTCATTCTTTGATTTTATTTGTGATAATCTTTTCAAATAACAATATAAAATTTTATTATAAAATATTAATCAAATATCAAACAAACACTTGGATTTTTTTTATCAGGCACTAAAGCTAAATAATCACTAAGTAGTTTGGAAGGGAATAGGCAGTAAGGTTGCCATCTCTTGTTAAATTTAATAATTAAAAATAAATAAATTAACTTTAGAATATTCTAAAATTCTGAATATTCTGGAATATAGCTGTTTGATATTTGATATAATTATTTGGTTGTATTTATTATAAAATATTAATTATTAAAATAATTGCATATTTTGAATGTTATCTGTAGTAATTTAGTTTTAATATTTAAGAACAATGGAACTTTTTAGGTTAAATTTTATTTTTGATTTTTTTTAAGATAAAATGTTACTCATAATAATAAATGATGAATTCATATGATTAATTTATTATTTTCTATAATAACACAATATTATATGCATGCAAGTTATATCAATGTATATAAGTTAAAGTATATTAATTAAACAGTTACTTCCTCAATTCTCATGAGAGAGATTACAATCGATTTATCTAATTAGATAATCTGACTGCAAACAGTAGCCAAGTATCTGAAATTTTATCTTTTTGAAAAGAGGCCAAAAATTGATATTTGTTAAAAGTTTTAATTTCTATTATTTTTCAGAAATAATATTTCATAATAATTTTATAAGTTTAATAATCTTAAAGCATAAAACATTAAGATTAATATAAATGAAAGACTAATTATTTTATATTATGAAGAGAGAGAAAGAAAGAAATGATAAATTTATTTATACATAAATTAGGGATAAATATTCTCTGACAAAAATAAAATTTAAAAATGTTTTTATGTTTTTAAAATGTTTTCACAAAAAGTAAGGAAAATGATTGAGAAAATATAGTATTTAAAAGTATATTTTCTTATTTATATTCATCATGCAATAAATATTTAAAGAAAAAATACATTAACATCTATGTAATAATGATTTATGTAATAATGATAGTAATATAAATAAAAATATATTTAAAATAATTAATAAAGTAATAAATTTGATAGAAAGTTAAATACAGTACAATCATTCATAAAATCAGTAAAACATAAACAATTGCATCTGCATCATAATGAATGTTTCATTTGTATGTGTAAGGACTAAGAAGTGCTAACCAAACCAATAACATTGTGTTTCATGAAAAATACTGTATTTCCTTGATTAAACTCTGGTTTTCAAGCAAACTCTGGGGATTAAAAGTGCTGTTAAAAATGAATCCCAGGTTTAAAAGCATGGGAAACATGTTGAAATACTGAGAATTATAAGATAATGTAACTTAGAGTGACAGATAAGAAATTTAACTAAAATTCTTTCTTCAGATTGTCTCTAGTGAGACATCAGTTTCTATTCTAAGGTTCACAGAAATATTTTTGGAAATAAAATTATAATATTGTTGAATATAGACTATGGGAAAGTCTGGACTGAGTTTATAAGTCAACTGGAGGGTAATTAGAAATACTTAAATTGGAAATGGTTTAAATCAGAAGATGGTAATCAAAATCCTGATTCTGTCAGCATCATCAAAACAGAAACGAATGATAATATAACAGCCAAAGTTAACTGTGAAAAGAATAGTTATTTCAAATGTTTTAGCTATAACCCATAATTTCAATAAATTGTTTTGATAGATTGTGAAAATAAACAAGTAATAATGTATTTCTTTCAATTTTTACTTACTCATCTCTTTTTTTAAGGTAATAAATACCAGGATTTTAAATAAACCCATGGGGCATACATATGCTTTAAAAGTAAACCACCTAGATTTAATCAAGGAATAAAATTACCTGTATCATTGGCTTGATTATTTAGTTGCTTGCCACCTAGATGCACTCTATAGGCCTATAACATAACAGTTAAAAAATTGTTGATAATGAAATATAAAGATTACTATAATAGAAGATTCAGATCTGAAAAAAATGAAAAAAGATTTAATATGATATTAGACAAAATATCAATATGTAAGCGATTTAAATACAGTAGTGTTATTTTCTACGAATTATCACATCCACAGAAAATAATGGTGTTTGAACTATTTACATATTGAGATTTTAAAAAATGGAATAGAAGCAAAAGGATAAATCATAGAAAAATTATATTTACAGAATAGAATACAAGAGAAAATAAGTTGGAATTACAAAACAAAATTCTGTAACTCCAATTTATAATACACATTTATGGATTGTGATTTTAACCTTTCAAAAAAGAATTGAGAAAATTCTTTAAATTATATTATAAAGTTTCTATTCTGACAGACTTTTAAAGGATAGTGTGATTTTATTTCAAATGATAAAATAACAAGCTGTGCAAAAAATCTGAATAAGCCAGTGCATACAAAATTTCATTATTAAACTTAAGAATTAGAAAAGAATTATTGTATATTTGGAAAAATGAGAATATTACAGCAAATTAAAAGCTTAGATAATATAAAATATGAAGAATAGATAATAAAATACTATTTTTATTATTTTAGAATATAAAAATGTAATGAGATTCCAATGAAATTGTTTCATACAGTTCCCTTATACTATTTCATACAAATAAAATTATGTTGAAAACAATTTAATAATAGAAGCATTCTATTTGGAGAAAAGTAAATATCAATATTAATTAAAAGTAGTATTGATGTTATCCTGTTTATATTTACTTGTTAGTTTTCTATCTTCAAAACTATCATTGTCTGCATTGTTATATATTCACTACTCTAAATAAATGAATATTTTTATACTTTTTATGAAAATGTCTTTGATAGAAAATTCTAATTAAATAATATTCATAAAAACTACAAATTCTTTATTTTGAAGTTTATAGTAAATATCTTTTTGAAGATAGCAACTTTAAAGTGTGTTTTATCAATTTTATTAATATTTATCAACATTTTATGACACATTAGAATAACATTTAGATAGTAATGTAATATACATTATTAGATAATTATTAATTAGTTAATTGTATATGTTATTTATTTTCCATAATTGCAATTATAAACTTAATTGATGTGAGTTTAATTAAATATGAATCACAGTAAAATACAGTATATAAAATAATTTTTTCAGAAAAAATTAAGGTACAAAGTACAAATAAATTTTAGATATAACCACAAAATAAATATATTATTCTAAATGATGTGTTAAGTCTATGGCCAAATATATGAAGAAAAGACCTGAGATATTTGTGCATTAATTTTACAATATATATTTATATGCAGATGATATCATTCTGAATATTTTCTTTATATATATTATAAAATATATTATTTAGAGAAGCATCCACTCAGAGCAAATTCATGAAAGCATGACTTGTTTTCTTATATTCAGATAGTAGATTAAAACAATTACAGATATTTCAAAAAAACAAAAATTAAATTGCTAGTTTTAAATTTTATATTTACATGGATCTGTCATTTTTATACTCTGTGCAACAAAAGTTATAACATTTACTATACATGATATGTTGCTATAGTGTATTGACATTTTGTTCTGAAGATAGTATTCCTAGATCTGTACAACTGGATTAAAGGACACTTAAAATTAGATTATTGTTATGGTTTTCTTTGGACAAATAGGCATTAAGTTGCCTTTACATGTTATTAGTTCAATACATAGTTGATAACATAGTCATTATTAGTATCATAATAGTTATTGGTGTTAACCAGTTGTTTTGTTATTTTGCTCACAGTGCAATAGTTTAAATTGCTGGCACTTCTTAGTTCAATTAATTATCTGTTAAAGGTTTAAGCAGATACTCTGTAGTTTAATTACAAAGAAAGTACATGAAGATTATAAAAATAAACTTTATGGTTAGCATTCATATTTTTGATTATCATACAAACTGAATTGCAAAGTTTTAGAGTTAAGTAATATTTACAAATATACCTGTATCTATGTCTTCTAGTTAGTTATTTTTTTACAGTTTCAAAGAGACTAAGAAATATCAATATTTTTGAGAAAACTGTAGTTACAGAATTTTGATTCTAGATATGTTTTTAAGTAGTAACTGCAAAGCTATACAAGGTTAGTATGATGTATCTGTAATTATTACTTTGTTTGTTGGATGGATTTGATTTTGATTCTGTTATTCATAGAAGAATAATAATATAATTCTATACAGAAGAAACACCATCATAAATTAGTGAATAATTAAAAATAAAGTAAATCCAATTAGAAACATCACCAAATGATCACCTAAATCAAATTCTCTGATAGCATCATTATCATTGAAAAATATTATGTCTATAATGAAACTGAAGTTCAGTTATTTTTTATTAGTTGAAATAGCTCCTAAATACAATTTAGGGATATTGATTTTATTCTGACTTATTTTGTATTATCAATTACTTGTAAGAGAAGACAAATTTCAAACGGACATCATACAAAAAAATGAACTTTTAATATGCATTGTGAGAAGTGTAGATGTATAGTGATTCAAATGATTAAAATGATTGATGTCCCTCTATAAATGATAGAAATGTGGTTCAAAATAATAAACAGATGTCTAGAACTGATGTTTTTCATAGGCAATGCATAGATCACTCAAGCATAAGCATTTATTTTATATGAATAAACAAATTAATTGTGATTGCTGAATGAGATGATAAAGAGATGCTAGGAAGATTTTCACAGAAAATTCAAAGATATGTTGTTTTAAATTTTTTATGTAAATTTTTGTCAAATTCAAGTACTTAAAATTAATGATTGTTAAATATAAAAGTATTTTATAAATTTTATAGAGATATTATTCTTTGACTGTTTAGTTAAGAATTTTTTTTTATAAATAAGATATCTGTTACATATTGTATCTTATAAACTTTTGTATTTTCAATTATAAAATTTTAAATTTTCATGTAAATGTTCTAAATTCAAGGAAATAGACATACTGCTTGTTTTAAAAGGAAACCAAAAACTTAGAATATATTTCAGATATTTTCATACTATAGTTTTTGACTGGTATCAGCTAATTAAACAAAAATTTAAATGTTTTAAACAATCAACAAATTGCACAACCACCTGGAACTTTTAGTTTAACACACTGTATATTAAAAACAGGAAAAAAAACTGTAAAATGATTGAATTTATAACTAAGGCTGCCTTCATTTTACACCAGTGATGTGTTTCTGCAGGAGGTGTAGTGTAAATAAAATTGGTGTAAAATAAATAATTTTATTATGGAATAAATGGAGATGTGTTCCAGGGATCTGTGAATGTGTATATATACATTTATTTCAATAAATATATTTTATTGAATTAAACTTATTAGGGAATTATAACTTATTAGCCAAAATCAATGATTCAATTTTTATACAACTGCTGCTGTTCTCATACAGCAGTGACACTAGATGAACTTCTATGACGATGGCCCTTATTTGAGGGTCATCCATTGATGATAGGCTAGGCTGAAGATCATGCATCTTTGTAAAATATGAACAACAGAATTTTTAAATTAATAAATATAAAATTATTCCTACAAAGTTTTTGAGAAAAGAAAAGAAAACAGTAAAAAGTATTTGTGTTAATAATTGTTTTTTCCCCCCTTAAGTTATTTGTTGTGCCATTTCTTTCTTTTTTCTTTTATGATAAGATGCTAAAGCTTCATTTTAAACATTTTTCTTACACAGTCACTTTGCTCTCATTGGAATCTATTTCACAGTACATCTTCAGTTAATGAGTTGACATTAGCAAGAAATTGTTTGTCATGTTATTAGCTTTACATCCTGGTTCGTTATTGTTTCTCTTCCTTTGTCTATGTAAATGTTCTACCAAATTTGTTAATTCTTCTAAATAAACATTTGCATTTAACATTTGCAAAAAATATTCTAAGTACACATTGTGAAAAAAAAATTTTTTTAAATAAAATTTGAAACCAGTGTTGTTGTCAGTTGGTGTAAATTAAATATAAACATCCAATAATCTGATTTTTTAGATTAATGCCACATGATTGCTGAATTTCATTGGACTATATCTAAATTAAAGCAAAGATCAGACAAATGTCTGGGTAATGTAACTTGCAATGCTTCTGCATGGCAAATGAGAATTGTGGGTTCAAGTCCTGCTTCAGGCCAATTCTTTTCTTCCAGAATCTTCTAAATTAATTATTAAATATTAATTTCATTATAATTATTAAATTTATCAAGAGATGGTATTTAATGTCTACTTCTGGGCCAAATTATTTGAAATTTAGCTAGTAATTAGTAGCATTATTATAGCGTGATATAATCCAGCAATTATTTGATTTAAATCAAACCAATGTAAAATGAGGTAGCCTGTATTAAAAACTGAATTTTTCTGACCTTCCAAAAACATCCAGAGAACAATTTTGTATTTTTGTAAATTCATTTACAAAAAACAGTCTTTACACTCATTGATGACCTAGAATGAAAAACTCATAAATAAAAATTTGTGATATTTCAGAAAAAATGAAAAAAATAATACAGTAGAGCCTCGAAAACTCGGCACTCGATAACCCGGCACTCCGGATAACTCGGCCACACCCTAGCAGGGCAAAAAATCCTTAGTTAATTAATTTTCATTATTGGCAGCTTTATGCCTCATAAAGTATTTTTCTGGGGTCTGTATTATCAGGAAAATTACTGTACACAGTGTATTCATTAATTTTCATTTTCATGTAGTAAAGGTTCTATGCCTTCATAAACGTCGTACTTTTCCTTTGTTTAAGGGTATTTGGGCAGTTTATTCTCTGTTGTATTCTCAAGTAAACAATACATACAAATACAATACAGTATTTTCTGAGGAAACACTCATACTTAGTTTTTTTAACCCCATTCCCGATAACCCGGCATTTTCACAAACTCGGCCACCCTTCGGTCCACATTAGACCGAGTTTTCGAGGCTTTACTGTAATAATTTTTTGATTTGAACAATTAAAACATTTAACAGTTCAAAACTTATTAAAGCCAAGATTTTTATGTTAAAGTGTGTGTTTTTTGGATTTTAAGTGGTAAACTTGGCATACAGGCTAAAAAATAATTTTATTACTTATAAGGTTTTTACTCTAGGTCACTGATATTTTGAATTTTCTTTTCTTAGTTTCATATGATTATATATGGCACATGAAGTTTTGACCTGATTGGTGAAATTGATATCTTTGATAACTAGCTCGATGTTAGGAATAATGCTCTCCGGATTTTCAGCAAATTTTGATCAGCAGATATATTAATTGTTGTGATTTACTTGTTAAAATAGAGTCTGTAACTATTCATAGCAAATACAGTACAATCTATGTATTGATATAGAAAAAACTAGCAGACAACCTAATACATTACATGTGGGAATAAAACATTGGAAACATGAAATATATCCACGCTTCCAACACTAATATCAACTAAAATATGGATTACAAAATTTCTTTGTATACCATATAAGGTGGTAAATGCAATAGAACTTTAGTCCTTCTGGTTACTATACTTTGGCTCTCAATGAATATTTTTAAATGCTTGAAGGACTGTGAACAATTCTTAGCAGCATAAATCTGTCCATGAGCAAAAACAGAAGAGTGAAGGTAGGAAAGCTATTATAAATGATCAGTAGACAAAGTGCAATAAATTTGTTGGGCAGAGCTTTTTATTAGGGTCACACATTCCTTCAAAAATTACATACACAGATGGCTGAGCAGTTAAGATGTCACCCTACTACTATTGAGGGACCAAGAAACAAATCCAGTTGGGTTGAAAAAAAAACAGAAATTTTTTAGGGGTAGTCTGTCCTGGATATGTTGGTCCCCATTCTTTATCACCCAGTCACTCCAAATTTCGATGTTGCAAAAAATTTCTTATTGATTCCCCATACAAAATGTACAAAATGATAGAAAAATTTCAGAAATTTGATATCTCTAGAATGGATAATTGAATCTGAAAGGAAAACCTGTTACACATCTACAGACCCATGTTATCAATCAACACCTAATTCATTTATATCTGTTGAGAAATTCAGCTAACAAAAATCTTTTTAATATAATATAATATATAGCTTATGCCATAATTTTCCTGTTTTTGAATAATTTTTTAAAAAATATTTCTTCTATTCTTGCACATACATTACCTATCATTTGTAAAATTATTTGGTTATTGATATACAAAACATATTTTGTGAGTAACTAAAGTCAGTATAATTTGCATGAGCATTACACACAATTATTTACCATATTATATATCTATTGTGTATATTAATTTTGAAATCCTATTTTTCAGTTCAAATTTTAAGTCATGATTTCATTTATTTAAAAAAATATAAATGGATGGATAGCAAAGTTATATAGTTTTTTAATCTATAAACAGTAGGATTGAGTCTTAAAGAATTCAAAATACATGTTTGTTTATTTAAATGTTTTCGAAGCTTGTTTTTAAAAACATTAAGACTTAAATAAATAAATAAGTAGAATAGCATCTCAGTAATAAACTTTTTAAGTGTCTACTGCATCATATATATATATAAATGAATGATTTATTTAAAATTTATCCTATAAACTCAATAAATATCAATTTTATATCATGTATGAATAAGATTTTTATATAACTATTCATTACCCAAATGAACAATAAGCAAGCAAGTAATGGAATATTTCTAAATGTAATGTTTATAATGAAGAAAAATTGTTTTCATTAGAATTGAAATAAAGTATTTTTCACAATAATTAAGCTATTTGTTTAATCATTACACGGATGACATTATTTTAAATGTTAATTAATAAAAACAGTTGTGTTTTTGTCATTAATCCTACGTTACAAAATATTATAATTTATATTAAATTATTTTTGTTAATTACAGTGTATTTACAAATTGAAATATTTCAGTTTAAACTAATGATTTATTATGTATTCATAATATTACACTGTTTTATGTATATAGAATGTTAGATTCAATTTTAAAATTTAAATCATTAATTATAATAAATTTATTAATTATGATATGGTAATGACAAGAACAAAGAATTTAATCTTAATGGTATGATTATTTACCAATTGATCACTAAGAGAAGCAACCACTTATGATTGGACTGCAACTTGAAAACCTTGTAGACCTATAAATTTCCACTGTTGTCTGTCCACACATTTGTGTCTCTTTCCTTAATCTCGAGAACAATGTTATATAAATGAAATTTAAGATCAGATATAGAAAGCTTAGGGATAGGAGGCCCAGTTAACTATATTTGAATTTTGGATGCAACTAGAAGTCACATTATTTCAATTCAAAAATTCTTCCCTGTAAGGAGCTAGATCAAGGGTGGCCAACAGTTTTTGCCCCCGGGCTGAATTGGAAAGAAAACTTTTTACACAGGCCGAACCAAAGGTTGCCCTAGGAAGATTTTGAGATGGTGTGAGATCTCATTGTGGTGTCACCCTGTAGAGACTGAATTATAGATAGAGATTACAGATATAGTAATACCCTGAACTTACACGATAGGTGGGACCGAGTGATAACCACGTAAGTCGAGGTATAAATTTGCAATTTGTATAAAATGCAAGTCGGATGTATGTAAGCTAATAAATGTTCTCGTTAATCTTGTCTCGTCTTTTGATTTGTTCACAGTTACAAGAAATCACCACAGTCTCTCAAGTCTCCGTAGATATAACAAACACAGAAATAAATAACACAAAATTAATTGTAGCTATGTGTCGATTTCACGCGACACATCCGAACATGTAAGCTGAATAATAGTGTGGGTAATCAAGAGTTGCGTGGCACTCAAACAAAAGATGAATCGACGCGATTTGAAAATTGCGTAACTCCGAGTTCACATAAGTTAAGGTATTACTGTACATTTTCACATTATCACGCTTTATCAACATTCTACACTATACTTATGATGAGATTTGTAATGGAGGGTTAATTCTAAATGCACAATCAGTTGTTGACCTTTTTTTTTTATTCTTTTAGGCGTCAGAATTTTTCATTGATCTATTCAGACTTCAGTAGCGCTAATTGAAAGATTGATCGCGGGCCACATAAATTCATTAGACGGGCTGGATCTGGCCCGTGGGCCATATGTTAGCCATGCCTGAGCTAGATAGATGACAGCATGACTGTTTTGCTAACAGGAAAGGTGTGATGTACAGAGGCAAGACACTACTAATTGAGGTGGAGAGCATATATTTTATATTAAATAAATTTAAAAAATAATATTAAAAATTACAGACAAGCATTTTAACAATAAATAAATAATTGCTTATTCAGATACATTTTGTACTTAATCTTATTCAGTGGTTTGCTTATACTTGATGAATCAAAGAATTAAAAACAAGATTTTTAAAAATTAATGATTTTATAATAATTGTTTTTTTATGAATAATCAAAAAAAATTTTTTTTGCTATTTCATTAAAAGTACAGGTGAAATTTTATTATTTAAATATTGTATTTAGAAATTTTAATAAATTTTTATTCTTAATTAATCTTTATTCAGTCATTTTGATAATGCATTTTATATACATGAAATCAATTCAGCATTTCAAGTTGTTACAGTACTGTACAATGGATAAAATTCTATAATTTTGTTTCTATCTATGGTATTTAACAAATGAGGTCAAGTTTGAGGTGGGATATCTTGCTGAAAAAATAAAAGGAAATGTTAACGATGTTGACCTTCTTCATTCATTTCATGAATTCATTTATTGTATTTTTATCTGTAATAATTGAGTTTTTTAAAAATATAATTAACTTTACCAAATGATTAATAATTATTTACGAAATTATACAAAAGTAAAAAAGTCATTATGTATTTTTATTAAAACATAATTTTCATTCAAGGCTATCTTATAATGATATTAAAAATTTTGTTTGAAATTTCATTTTGTAGATGTTATAAAAGAAGTCATTATAAAATTCTTAAATATCAGAATTAATAGCCTAAATCAAAAAAAAATATATTAATATTGAAATATATAAATTTTTTTTAATTTAATTTTTCATATAATTGATCTATTAATATTAAATCTATAAAATTAAATCTGTCAAGTAGTTAATGATCTGTCATTATTATAATGTTTCATAAGCATAACTATATGAATTATGAATATTCATTTTATCGGTTGTCAAATATATGCTTACTATCCCTAGATAAATTGATTTTCTTACTATTTGGAATTGTTCCAGACATTCCATGGCTTGCTATATAATTACACTGTTTACTTAAAATTATTTAAGGAAAAATTATATTAATTTAAGCCTTAAAGTAATTGTGGTTTTCAACATTTTCTTCTACAATCACTGAATGTCAAATATTCTAATTATTATCTTACAAATTATTATAAAATATTCATTATGCTAATAGTTTATTTAATTATTTTGTTTAATTCAAAAATTAAAATTTTAATGTGTATTTTCAAGCATATTATTTGATGTATGTATTTTTTTTTATTCTCAGTAATTTCATATTGTTTTTCATAATTTTATAGTTTTTAATAAATTTTATATAATCAATATATGATGGTATGATGAAATTTTTAACTTGAAAGATTGCCAATAGATCTAACAAAGAACTTAAATCAGCAAAATTATAATGATTATTTTCAATTTGCTAAACAAATACTTGAGCAAATAAGTAAACAGGAGAGATATCTTCCTAACAAAATTCTTAAAAGAATTAGCATTCAGTGATATTAAAATTAATGTAATTAAAAGTATTGAAAGCTAATTTGATCAGTTCATTCAAATATTGATACTAAACTAGAGATTTCTCTTGAGTTAATTTGGTTAGCAAAGAGACAAAACTAGAATTAAGTAGAAAAGTATCCAAAAAGTGGACAAAGTAAATTTTTCTTGTTGATTTTTAAAACTAGTGAGGGCTTTTTTTATTTTGTAATTTCTGTAATTCTCTAATACTTTTTCCCATATATTTTTATTTATGCAGATTTTTTTTACTGATTAGTTTCTAGTAATGATGATAGTAATTTATTATGTAGTTAATACATTACAACTAATTATTTATAAGCTATTTAATTTATTAATTTTTAACAAAAAACTTATTTAAATTTGTTAAAATTAGAATTAAATATAATTCAAATTCAAATCAAACCTTTATTCATATTAGGCTCTAGCCTGTTACACAGGGAGTTGTTATTAGTACGTTTATATCATATTAAGTCAAGTGATTAATGAATCCCGACTGGTCGCAACAAATTTGTTAACATAATTATACAGTTTATATATTGTTTCTATGTTGGCTGAGTAAAAAAAACTATACATCGATTTTTTCAAGGTATAGTCACTTAGGAAATGAATACCATATCTCTGTCTTAAATCTTTAGCCTTTTCACAACTACAAATGAAATGAAATTTTGAAAAATTATTGTTACATCTCAGGCAGACATTATTAGAATACACAAAATTTATTATTAATCAATATAACATCTTTGTTAAGTCTAAGTTGAATAAAGAATCTTTTGATGTTAAATGGTAAGTTTGTCGATATATAGTTATTGATGTAAGGATATTCCAGTATCATGCGGTACCAATCTAGTGATTTACATAAATGAATATCTTCAATATCGTGAGATAATGAACTTTCCAAAACATTCCAGATTAATTGAGTACTTTATTCTTCACTTATCTCTGGTGTTTCCAAAAACGGCCATATGGAAACCCCATAACTATTAAATACTTTAGTCAATTGACTCACCAGTTTCTATTCAGATCATTCAATAAAGATTTATAATATAATTGTTTCAGTAAGATGGTAGAAAGCTGTCCACTATCCCTCAACTTCACCAGGAATTTAAT
Organism: Centruroides sculpturatus; assembly: GCF_000671375.1. Classification (NCBI taxonomy): domain Eukaryota; kingdom Metazoa; phylum Arthropoda; class Arachnida; order Scorpiones; family Buthidae; genus Centruroides; species Centruroides sculpturatus. The sequence continues at coordinate 338,587 of NW_019384367.1, read as the reverse complement.
ACATCTTTTTATAAACATTGTACTTAATTAAATTTATTCAGCTCCAACCTAAGTGCACTACCAGGTACTGTACATTAAACTCTAATGAAAATATTTTACGTATAAATTTATTCTGAATTACTTCTAGTTTCTGATATTTAGAGAGATACTAAATTGGAGAGGCATAAGTTACTGCATTTATAATAATAGTTAAACAGCTTAAACTGAACTTGAATATTTTTTAGCTTGATCATTGAAAACAACTTCACTGCATTGTTAATTAGCTTGTTTGCTTTAATCATGGACGTACTAACTTGTTTATCAAAGGATAGAGTAGGAGTTAAAATAACCCCCAAGAACTTGATTTCATTCACCATCTTTAGCTCTTCCTTATTAATATAAGAAGCCATATTCTTCCTGGGGAGTCTAGTCCCATTTCTAAAAATCATTATATATGATTTGCTAGTGCTGATTTTAACTTTTAACTTCATAAAATAAGTCGTCAATGCCTGAATTTTTCTACTCAATACAGCTGCAGTGGGAGCGATTATAACAATATCATCAGCATAGGAGATTGAGTGTACAATATATTCATCAATTATGAACCCGTCATCATCTCTATCAAAACAATAGTTTATATCAAAAGTGTAGAAGTTAAAAAGATGAGGAGACCAAGGGTCTCCTTGTAGTAAACCCTGATATATCTTAAAAGGTGACCACTTCTTGTTATCTTGCTTAATGATTGCATCATACTGACCAAACAACGAGCTTATAATTTGGGCCTCGGCCCAATATGGTGAAAATTATATGGCCTTTTGGAGGAACAAAGAGACATATTTTATTGAATTCATTCTGGCATTCCAAAATTATTCCTAATCCAAAACATTCAGATGGTTTTTCTTTAAAGTACCATTAATTTCTTATCTTAGTATGGAATTGTTTCTAAAGTACTGTACTTTCCCTCCTCCAAGAAGGGTACATGCTTCAGTGGCCTTTCAAAAACAAATCAGTTCTGCAAGTGAAATCTTATTAATTAAAAGTGGTTGGAGAACATTATAACCACTCCATCATTAGAAGTTCTCGGCAAAGGTATGGATCATTTAAAGGATATTTTAAAAATCATCATGTATGAGAAAAAAATTGAAACCAGACTTTAAATCTGTGTCAGACTTAATCTCTAAGAAAAACACTTTACTTTGGCAAAAATTTGTTGTTTATCAGTATTATCTTAAAATATCTAAAAACAATATATACTTTTCTGTTTTTATTTGCAGTTGATTCAATATTTTCTTCTTAAAACATACAGTACAAAAACAAAGCATATTTATGTTATTGAAAAATAAATTATCTATATATTCCTTTAACTATTAAAACATAATATTTTAAAGAGAATAAAATGCCCAGGTTTGAGTAAATTGGAAAAATATTGATTTCTATTTTTAGTTAATATCAAAATACAGTAATTACTGGTATACATAATTACATAATTACCAGTGGCGTGCTGATCTATTAATATTAAATCTATAAAATTAAATCTGTCAAGTAGTTAATGATCTGTCATTATTATAATGTTTCATAAGCATAACTATATGAATTATGAATATTCATTTTATCGGTTGTCAAATATATGCTTACTATCCCTAGATAAATTGATTTTCTTACTATTTGGAATTGTTCCAGACATTCCATGGCTTGCTATATAATTACACTGTTTACTTAAAATTATTTAAGGAAAAATTATATTAATTTAAGCCTTAAAGTAATTGTGGTTTTCAACATTTTCTTCTACAATCACTGAATGTCAAATATTCTAATTATTATCTTACAAATTATTATAAAATATTCATTATGCTAATAGTTTATTTAATTATTTTGTTTAATTCAAAAATTAAAATTTTAATGTGTATTTTCAAGCATATTATTTGATGTATGTATTTTTTTTTATTCTCAGTAATTTCATATTGTTTTTCATAATTTTATAGTTTTTAATAAATTTTATATAATCAATATATGATGGTATGATGAAATTTTTAACTTGAAAGATTGCCAATAGATCTAACAAAGAACTTAAATCAGCAAAATTATAATGATTATTTTCAATTTGCTAAACAAATACTTGAGCAAATAAGTAAACAGGAGAGATATCTTCCTAACAAAATTCTTAAAAGAATTAGCATTCAGTGATATTAAAATTAATGTAATTAAAAGTATTGAAAGCTAATTTGATCAGTTCATTCAAATATTGATACTAAACTAGAGATTTCTCTTGAGTTAATTTGGTTAGCAAAGAGACAAAACTAGAATTAAGTAGAAAAGTATCCAAAAAGTGGACAAAGTAAATTTTTCTTGTTGATTTTTAAAACTAGTGAGGGCTTTTTTTATTTTGTAATTTCTGTAATTCTCTAATACTTTTTCCCATATATTTTTATTTATGCAGATTTNAACAATCCATTTAGTTAAAATTGCTCCCTACTAGCGGCTCTAGGATGGAATCAGAAACGGTCTTGGTAGGTGTGCAGTGCATGTATGCGTGCCAAATCCCGAGGGTGCCGATACTGGTTAATGTCAAATGCCTTTTTTGTCGCATCACTAGGACGCGACAGGGTTGTTATAAATTTTAAATGTTTCTCACCATAGCTGTAAAAATCTAAATTTGTTATTAATTAATTAATTAAATTTAACAGTCATTTGTTTTCTAACTAATCTGTTTTAAGACCAGGTGTCCATGGAAATTTCCAAAAATTAACAACTTTTAGTCACTTTCATTGAACTGGAAAAATTTCTGTCTTTATTAAATCTAATATTACAAAGAAATCAGTCCACACTGAACTCAATTAAGCTTTTGTTTAAATAAAATACTGGCTCTATCAGCAGGATTTTATGTGTCCCCAATTCCCTAAGCGCTTAATTATTTAACTACTTCTTAAGTAGAAATCAGTCAAAACCAGTTACTTTGTACTCGAATATTTGTAGTCTCGGGAAAAAAGTGGAAAAACGAATTTTTATGACAACAGATACATAAATCGTAAATTTAAGGAAAATAAATTCTGGAGCTTTTTCTGTACCTCGTGCATCTCTCTCATTCATTAAATTTAGTTGTAAATGATGCTGTCAAAGTAACAGTTAATGTTTTAACATGTACAATTCTTGGGATATATATAGGATTTATGAAATCGTAATCAATACAGCTGCAGTGGGAGCGATTATAACAATATCATCAGCATAGGAGATTGAGTGTACAATATATTCATCAATTATGAACCCGTNTATTTTTATTTTATAGAGAAGTTAAAAAGAATCATCCTGACATTTTATTTGGAAAATCCTGTTATGATTTACCCATTCAAGAAATAAGTGTGCTATCTAAAAAAGTTCTTTCTGCTTACACAGGACCTGTGGGTGGTCTTACACAAGTTAATAAAAAACAGAGAGCATTTGATTCATCTGAACCTGATGTAGATTTTATAGATGAAGATTATGTTGCAAGCTGTGACAATATACCAAACTTAATTACAGATGATGATAAATTATCACAGAAGATTGGAACACCCAAAAAAAGTAATGAGAGTAAGAGTAATTCTGAAATATCAGGTAAATTATTATTAATGTACTGCCAATTCTTTTCATAATAATTGAAAATTATATACAGTTGACTTCCATAATACAAATTGCTAGGGGAACAGTATTTAGTTTGCTTTATTGAAAATTTGTATAAATGATTTTCAGGTCAAGGTTATATAATTTAGGGAGTTAAGACTTAATAGGCAGTCAAAATCTCTAAATTATGAATTAATATTTTGAATTAATTTACTAAAACAAGTTAATGCTCTAAATAATTTTCAAATTAAACAAAATTAGGGGGTGACACTGTTTTGGAGCAATATATCAGAGTGGTTAAACAAAACTAAACTAAAGGAAATCTGTGATTTTTTTTCTGTTGAAGATTGTTTGAAAAGGTAGAAAATATTTTTTGATGCTGAAAGAGTAAAAAGAAAAGAAATTTGGTGCAAAGTAGCCAAATATGGCATCACTGTATACATTCCCCAATATGCAAACCAGCAAGTGTTTGCATGAGACCACATCTATTTAAAGGGTTGGCATCCTTAACCCCTATTTTCTGAGTACAGTAGAATGGTCTGTTAAAACTAAATGTTTGAATTGGTCTATAACCAAAGGTCAAACACAGCTTTGCTTACTAGAAGAAGAAAATGTATTCTACTCAAAATGAAATATTTATTACAGTACTAGTTTGCTTTTTACACTTTTTGGCATGAACAATGAAATCGTTATTGGAAATTGGGTTACTTTTTGGGGGTCATGAAGATAATTTACAGTTCATTATATATTTTGTCTAAGAGGACTTAGCCTATTAATAGGATGTATTACATTGGTGTAAAATGCCCTATTAATAGGCTAAGTCCTCATAGACAAAATATATAACAAATAGAAAATAAGAATATAGAGGCATATAAATTAATTTACAGTTCCATTTAATGAATTTGGTAAAATTTTTTTGCTTTATCATGTGAAAATTAATGTGACAATGACATTTGGACAAGTCAATGGCAAAATTCACTTCAATGTGAGAGTTTGCTTTATCAGTGCTTGTTTTAAGAGGATTTAACTGTTTTAATATTAGGGGAAAATAGGAAATAAGTTTTAACTGTATTACAATTTAAAATTTTTAAATATAAATTGGCACTTCAAGTACATATAATTTCTTGATATTTATAGAATTGTTTTATTTAAATGTATTTCATTCTGTTATCATTTATATTATACTAAGACATGTCTACCAGTATTGATATTTTAGCAATTGACCAACAGTTTTGACAATTTATTTTGATTTGATTCATAGATTTATCTATTAATGTTTAATTACAGTTATTTTTTTATTTTTCTTCACGACTAGGTGCATTAATAGACACAAGGCATTTTACATCATCTTTATTTTGAGTCTTCTATAGGCCAATATGCATTTCAGCCTATAGAAGATTCAAAATAAAGATGATGTAAAATGCCTTGTGTCTATTAATGAACCTAGTCATGAATAAAAAAACAAATAAAGAAAGACATGGTTTTGGAAATACAGTAGAACCTTGATTATCCGGATTGTTCAAAATAAACAAAAATTTTACGAATTTGCTGATTTGCACTTGGCGAATTATGATACTGTTTATGTACGTGATGGAATGCATAACTTTTTTGTTTCAACAACGTCTCACCCAGTACAGTGGCCATAAACTCTTAAATATATTTTGCGTCGTAATAAAAATATAACTTGACATACGTATTTATAAATAATTTATATTCAAATTACATCATTTCTATGACCAAGGGCGGCGTAAGGCATGGACGACGTGGGCCACCGCCTATGCCTCGCGGTCCGAAGGGCCTCGCGCCTCGAAGGTTTATGCATTACTTAAAAGCCGCGAACGCGACGAAAAAATTTTACTCGTCATAAAACGATAAATAGTTTGTCAAATTTTTATTCATAAAAATGCAGTTTCAACTGCTTTTTATTTTATAAAATCCGTCTTCTTGCGCTACCAGAAGGCCTTTTAAACAATAGGTAGTCTGTTAGCGTTGATCAGTAGTAGTCCAAATTCAATACAAATGTTTGTTTCTTGAAAATTTGATCATGGTTAAATACAGTATTTACTTTTAATATTATCGATATGTCATCGAAAAGAAAACGTGTTGTATTATCATTAAAAGACAAATTAAAGTGTTTGTTTTGATTATCCGAATTTTTCCTTATCAGGACTACCTTCATCCCCAATTAGTCCGGATAATCGAGGTTCTACTGTATATAGTTATTTTGTTAATGGTAATTTTATTCTAAAATTTAAAATTGTTTTTAATCTGTGCTTCAAAGGTTAAATAAAAAGACAGAATTTTATATTTAATCAAAATAAAAAATCAGAAAAATAAATATATATAATTCATTGAATGCACTGCTTACCAATTCAAATTCATCCTGTATGATTATATCAAATTTCTAAACAACTCTGTAAAATTATGAAAATCTCTAAAATCAGTTTTACGGTCATTTAATGATGCATATAAGGTAGATTATATGAGTGATTCAATAGAAATAGAATTTGTCTTTAAGTACTTTGTATACTTGACATCAATACAAACAAATCTCCACCAGCATTAAGGGGTGAGGCCCACTGATTCGTCAAGCAAAAATTCCTTCCTGGAAGACACATGTTGGGTGGTGATTGAAAAAGTCCCTAACAGCTTCCTTTATTATCTGACTGAAATGTACAATCTTTAGAATTTTTTTTAGCTGTCCAAAGATTTGGAAGTCACAAGGGAATAGGTCAAGACTATATGGATGATGGGTGAGTTGTTCCTAATGCATGTTTTCCAATTGGTCTTGGCAATGCTTTCTGTATGGGCATGGGCATTTCATGAAGAAGAATGACTCCCTGACTTAGTTTACCAGGCCATATGTTCTTAATGGCATGTGCAGGCAATCAAGTGTTCCAATGTCTCATTAAGTGTTAATGGTTACACCTGGTTGCTGAAACTTCACTAATAATGGTCCTTCATGCTCAAAAAAAGAACGTCGGCATAACCTTATTGAATGAGAGTTGATTTTCATATTTTTTAACAATGCACATCATACATAAAATAAGCCCAAGGACTGACACTTGTATCAACATTGATATTAAATATAAACATCATTTAACCTAATTTTTAAGATTAACACTAAATGATTGCTGGATTATATTGGGCTATATTGATGCTGCTATTAATTTAATAATTAAATATTAATTAATTTGGCCTAGAGGTAGGCATTAATTGCCATTTTTTGATAAATTTAATAATTATAATTAAATTGATATTTAATAGTTCTAGAAGCAAAAACCAAACAGGTCTGAGCAATAACCAGCAATGTCTCTTCATGGTAAGTGGGAGTTGTAGGTTCGAGTCCCACTTTGGGCCAATTTTTTTTCTTCCAGAACCCTCTATATTAATTATTAAATATTAATTTAATTATAATCATTAGATTTATCAAGAAATGACATGTAATGCCTACCTCTAGGCCAAATTAATTAACATTTAATTATTAAATTAATAGCAGCATTAATATAGCCCAATATAATTCAGCAATCATTTGGTATTAACATTGATATTATTATAATGGATATTGTATGTCAGTTTAATTATTGCTCTTTACATATTGAAAAATTATTATTTTTATAATTATAATTTTATGATTAAAATAAAGTTATTAAAGCTAAATACGTTTGTGTGCTGTAGTTGAATGTTACACACATACTGTCAGGACCCATGCAACACTTACCTTATTATGATGACAAGCCTTATTTAATCACAAAACTTATTCAGTAATTTTATTATAAAATGCTTGCTTTCATTATACAATGACATTTTTACTGTAAAATTTATTTCATAAATTTGCTTGTCTCAAAGACTGCACTAAAAATCATTGACACATCAAATAAATTTAAAGTATTTGTAAAATTTACTGGTTTCAATTATTGTAACCATTGTTTGCTACATGTGATTTAACATTGATCATACTCCAAAAACAAGTGTTTATAATTTCATTTCAACTCCAATTAAAACATATTGTCTGACTGATCTATAATTTTCAAAAATCTGCATTATATAAAAAAGAACATGATCATGAGATTATCAGTTTTTATCAGTAGTTTTGTATTGTCACCATAAATTATCTTTGACTTGAATTCATAATCCTTCAAAACAATTTCATAAGGCATCTGTTGTATTTGATTTTAGTTCATTCTACATCAGGTAAATTACTACCTTTTTATGGATGTGTTTATTTATGTTTTATGGATGCATTTCTTATGTAAACTGTATATTGATACACTCGGTTTTATCAATATTTTTCGTAGAATTATAATTATCTTTTTAATTATTTTTATCCCCTTATATTTCAAAGTACTTATTAAAATGAAGCAAAGTTTCAAAATAAATTGAACACACATTTAATGATTTTAATAAATCAATAAAATATTTTTTAATTTGGTGAATATTTTGTTTATAGTAAATGGTGATTGCTTACCATCTCAGACAAGTGAAGAAAAGAATTATTTTCCTGATGATAATGAAGAAATTGCTGGCATAAAAAATTGGAACCGACCTTCTGATTATGCGTATGGTATTGCTACAACTCTGTATGAATGCCATCCTGTTACAAGAGAAAATGCAGGTAAGAATTTGAAGTTTTATTTTATTTTAAATAGAAACAAATAGCACAATTTTTATATATATAAAATCTTGTATTCAAAACCTTGAAACCAAATATAAAGTTTAGATTTTAGAATGACACAAATAAACTTTATTACTCGCAGTAAGAATATTTATTTGATATTTTTTCTTTATTTGAAAGGAGGAACTTGTGCTATGATTAATGAGTAATGTTTTGTTCTTATTGCTGTTATTTTTTGGTTATCTGGAAGTCTTTGATACATTTTAAAATGAATTATGAAAAGCGAAAATTATGAGAATAAGAGAAGTGCGTGTGATTTGTTTGGAATGATCATTCACAAATGACACTTAAAATCTGCAGTGGATTGCTTTTGGCTCAGATAATTTTTATTGTTTACTTCTTTCTCAGTTGTTATATATAACAGGGAAGGTATGGTTATCGGTCAAAAAATGACCCCCTCCAAGATTTTAATGTTTTTGGACTTGGAGGACCTTGAAACATCAAGAAATGCAAAAAAATTTGGTGGTAATTTCTGTATGTATGGATGTTTGGAGGCACAATTTTGTTCACTCTCTTTTGAAGCTTAATTTAATAACTCCTGTTCTTTTTGTTGAAAATTTCTGAAATTTTGCAGAGAGGTTTGTTTATTAAAGGGATTGATGCTATTAAATTTTGATTATTAAAGGTACAAGGGGGTAGGAAGATAAAGGCGGTCCTGTGTGTCTTCAATAGGTCAAACTTAATGACTATTTTACTCATTATTAGCATTTACAATTTTTTATAAAACCCATTCCTACCAATCAATTATATTCAATTATTTTATTAATGCATAAAGATGCATGTCCAGCACTGTCAGGCATAGCTGGAATCCATCCCTATCCTCAGAACTAAGTTTTTTTGCAATTGTATTTATAATAATAAAAAGTTTGTATATTTTTAACTAATAAAATATCATAACAGATGGTGCCACTAAAAGTTGCTTGAAAAGTTAAACAACTCATTGCTGGAATATTTTTAACTTTTAAGAGAGTTTGAAATCAGAGTTAAAAGAATATTGACTTGTTATAAGTATGCAAATTTCATTTGCACTAATTTAATGATGTGTATATATATTTATAATGTATTATTTATATATACATATATAATGTATATAAATACAGTAAAGCATCGATTATCCGAATATTGATCAATCGAAAGCTTTCCAGTTGGCAAATTTAAATTCCTGCTAGTGCTATGGCACTGCAATCTTTGGCTATGTCTTGGGCTACTTCAATATTATTTTTGTTTGTGTGCATGTTTTAGTTGGCAGCACTAGCATGACCATGAGAGGGTACTTAAGGATGCACCAGTATTTGAACGAATTTCAACATGGGATAGGTTAATATATTTTTTTGTATATAATCGGTTATCTGAAAAATCGATTTTCTGAACAACCCCAGTCCCCAATTGATTTGTATAATCATTGCTCCACTGTATATAAATACTAGAAGTTCTCCCATCAAGCGTGATGGAATAATTTTTATGAAAAAGTAGAGATTGAGGAATGGAGAAGAACTTCAAGTCAAGCTTGACATTGTGATGCTGTTTCTGCAGCCATTGACAAAACTATTGTTACTCAATGTTGCTCAAGTCGAACTTCATGGCCTTCAGGGGTCTCTGTTGTTCTTATTCCTTTAGATCTAGAATTTACCTGGCCAATTTTACTCTTATGCTTTCTCCTAGGCATTTTTTTTTTCCAACAAAATAGCAAGTCAAATTTTTCTTCAGGAAATTGTTTAACTGAAACTATATTTATTATTATTTATAATATTTTTTTATTATATATTTTCTTATAAAAGACTGCTTTGGGACTCCAGTCAATTGCACTTTTTGCCTAAAGGATAACATGCCACTGGGTTTTGATACATGATCAAAATGCAGAAAGGTCATCTGCAAAAAGTGCATGATAAACAGTTGTGTCACTGTACTTTGTATCAACTGTGTCAGCTGAAAAACTTTTGAGATATCTGTATTGTGTTATATTTAACATTGTATTTATATTCACTATAATTTTATACAATAACTTTTTGCCATATCTTCTTTATATCTGAGGAAAGTGTACAAGAAAAAATAAATTTTATGATAGATAATCAAATATTTTAATATTTGTTTCCATAATTGCTAACTAGCCAATTCAAAATTAAGATGAATTAAACTACATTAAATGTTAATAAAAACATTAGCAATACATTTCATCTAACTATTTCATTAAAAAGATGAGAATATATTAAATTTTTCAGATATCCCCTCAGCTGTTTTAAGGTGCTTGAAAATAGAACTATTCTAGCATTAAATACTCTTTAAATTGCATTTTGATATTGATTGCTTTTTCAAAATTTTATAAATGATAAGTTTTATTGGATAATTTTGTAATAGCATATTCAAATATAATGTTTTACTCTCAATTAGGGATTGTAAATTTACCGACTTTTTCATTTACCGGTAATTCGGTAAATGAAACTTAAAATACAGGTTTACCGGTAAATTACCGGTAAATTTTTTTCTTGAAAAATAAAATTAAGGTGATAAAAAACATAAGTCATTATGATTTCCATTTCACGTATTTTTATTTCAAAGATATCAAATACAAAAAATATAAAAATTAAAGTATTATTCTAAACCAGGGGTCGCCAAAGTGGTCGATATCGACTCCTAGGGGTCGATGCAACATCATTGGGGGGTCGATTGAGGGGTCGATGCGGCTAAGGGGTCACAACCTTTTATTTTGCTCATACACATACACTTGTAATAAAACTTTACGGTGGGGGTCAATGTGAGGCTTTGGAAAGTGGTTGGGGGTCGACGGTTAAAAAAGTTTGGCGACCCCTGTTCTAAACAAACTATAATAATAAATATAGAAATAAACAGGAATAAAATAATACAGAAAAATAAAAATACAATAGAAATAATATGTAGTACAGGATACCTAATACCATTTTATTGATTACCATTTTTAAAAATTTAACTTCTCAAGAAACTTAAATTATTTATAGTCTTATCTCCTAATTTTGATTTTAATTTTTGTAAAAATAATCCAGATCCCGAGAATACCCTTTCTGATTCAACACTTGTTGGACGAATGGTCATTAAATTAAAATTAAACAAAAAATATCTCACATAAAATTAATAATGAGGTATATTGTTGCTTACACTTACCTATTATTTTTTTTTTTTCAATGTCTCTTTACCCGTTTTGAATATCTATAAACACAATATTTTATACATAGAAATTTCTAGTATGGATTTTTCATTTACCTAATTACTGGTAAATTTTTGAAATTTACCGGTAAGTTTACCGAATGTTTTTTTGTCAATTTATCGGTTAACCGGTAAATCGGTAAATCGGTATACAATCCCTACTCTCAATGTTATATGATTGTTGTATTTGTTTCTACAGTTGCAACAAATTCAAATGCTTTATAAACACATAATAGATTAAGTTAACTATCTAAGCTTATTATACAATCATAATTTCTGCAAAAAAATTATAGGAATTATGATGTTTAATATTAATAAACTTTCCAGAAAATAATTCACTACATTTGTTCTTATTGGGCTATAATTTGAAAAAATTGTAGATCTATAAATTCCCACTGTCATCTGGCTGTCTTTCCTTAATCTTAAAAAGGGAGTTAGATAGATAAACATTGAGACCAGATACAAATAGCTTGGGCAGGAGGTCCCAATTAAATATATATGAACTTTCAATAAAAACCAAGTCACATTATTTCAATTCCCTGAAAACTTTCTCTGAAAGTAGTTAATAGATGATCAACATGACTGTTGCTAAAAGGAAAAGTATGATATACAGGAGCACAATACCACTAATTGAGGTGGACAGCATATATTTTAAATTAAATAAATTTTAAAAAATATGATAAAAATTGCATCCCAGCATTATGATGATGTCACAATACTGTAAATAGTTGCTTTATTTAATTAATTTATTTATTTTTTGTATGTGTCTTTGCTTTATATTTTGACAATGATGAATTAGATTGGTCAAATATCTAATACATGTAATACAATGCTCTGATGTGGAGAATATAAACATCTTTGGTGGTAATATTTCATTAAGTTATCATTGAAATAATCACTGTTATAAATGATTGGATAATTAGGATGATTGCAATAATAATAGCTGTGTGCATTTGCTACAGAAAATGTTGACTGACTTTTATTGTTAATACATCAATATTTATTCAAAATACATGTTTGTGGTCATTTATGAAAAATTCAATTCAAACTATATTTTTATGTCCATAAAGTTAAAGGTCAATACAAAGAAACTATACATCATACAATTTTTAACATTAGTTTTCTATTGTAAAATATATGTTTATGTAAATAAAGTGTTTTAGGGAAAAAGTTTGTTAATTTGCCTATTTTGTGTAAACATCAGATTTTTTATTGTAGATTGTAGTACAGATATCACTGTGTGCTGTGTATCTTATAATATAATCGAGATGGATTGATAATGATGATAATAATAATAAGTGCAGAGCCCAAACATTTAGGAGTTAAAAGTTGAAATTTGATACACAGTTAGGATATGTCATGAGAATGTACACTAAGAAGGGATTTTCTGAAATTTCCCCCGCAGAGGAGAGGGAGAGAGTTATGGATTACCCTGAACTCGGATTTTACTGTACTATTTTAGATGGTTTTTTCAGGAAATCAAACATATTTTTACACCCATCTAATTCTCTAAATTCTCTAATTAGTCTTGGAAGAGGGTGAATCTAATTTTTGCACCCAGTAAAAATCTAATAATCTTAATCTTTGCTATTGTTACTTTTTGCCTGAGCAATGCCAGGCTCATCTGCTAGTGTTTGTATATGGGAAAAAGATTTTGAATATTTGCTACTATTTCAAAATTTAAGAACAGAATTTTCATAGTATAAAGAAATGTTACATCATGTTAAATATTAAATTTTATAAAAATAGATTGTACAATTTGATATTATTATTATTATTATTATGTGTTGGGTTTGGTGGGTTATACTCGGTACACACCGGTGGCTGTGTACTATGCCGGACCAGAGTCAAGGCATAGCAACCAAAACAAAACTAAAATTAAATGTGTGTGTCAGTGTCTGTATTAAGGAATTTCCTAACAATATGGCATGTATTCAATATAGTGGCCTTCTGTAGTGTGATGTATGTATTTCTACNCATACATCATTAAAGATTTATATTTGCTTTAATTATGATTTAATTTCATTACTTTAGAAAAAGACAGAAGCAGAAATTAAATGTATTTTTCAAAGTAGTACTTATTTTTCCAAATACATAACTTTCAAAAGATGGTTATAATTTATATATTTTAATGAATTTGAATAATTTAAATATTTTGCAATTTTTAATTACAAAATATATTTAATTATGTTAACAATTGCTACTTTACAACTGGTTAATATTAGACAAATTCCCTCAATCTTGACAGCAGTGTCTTGTATGACGATGCCCATTTAACACGAGCGAAAATGTTTGCACTTTGTGTATATTTTATTGCTGGTTTGTTAGGTTTTTGCAGTGTTTATTTTTGTCTATATTTAATTATATATTAAAGGTATATAATATCTATAATATATAGTAAATAATTATTATTAAATTTATATTTAATTATTTTTATTTTGAATAATAGTTAAATATTACAATTATTTGTACATTTAATTAATATTCTATTTTCATATCCAATATTTTTTACAGTATCTATCTTTTATTCATAATATTATGATGATACATAAAAAAATTGTTTTATTGTGAAACAAACATGGGAAGAAATTAAATATTGATTTATCTTATTTTACTTTGTGTAATAAATATTTGTAAAGAGCAATTATTTATTGTGACATCGTCACAATGCCAGGCTGCAATTTTTAATCAAATTTCAATATTAAAAAATTATGTCAACAATTTTAGATAATTGTTTGATAGACTCCAATGACTGATCTTTAGAGCTCTACATATACTGATTGTATTAATGCAAACTATCAGTAAAATTTGGGTACAATTATTTTCCAACAGTTTTCAGTATATATAGTCAGCATAGTTATATACTTTCAAGAATATCTTTTAAGAAAATATGTTAAATTTTTAATTAATGATTTAATGATACTATAAAATTTATTGCTGTTTACAAAAAAAAATAATAATGATTTAAAATGTAGGATAGGTTTGCTTTCTTCTAACTTTTATAATCAGTAATGTAATATTACATTTTTCTTTTTCTTCCTTTTATCAATGATTACATATAATATTGAGTGTTTTTTTATGTTTTAAATTCCTCTAAGCTTATATTATTAGTAATTAAAATTGAAAACTGAATATTATATAGTTGTAGCATCAGGTAATTTTTGAAAAATTTCATAAAAGAAATAACTTTATTATATTTGTGTTTTGAATAAAATGGATTTTTTATTTTATTTTGAGCATTTTGGTATTTTAATACAGGAAACTGTTAATAATTTTTATAATTTAAGACTCATTGAAATAAATAAATTGTTAAAACTATAGTAATTTTTATAGGTAAGCATTATATACACACACAAAATATGGTAAATATTAAGTTTTATGTTATGCTTTTAGGTGATCCTATTGCAGATTCATTTGCTGTTTGTATGAGAGAAAATAGTGCCATATTAGCTTTAGCAGATGGTGTCAACTGGGGTGAAAAGTCTTGTTTAGCTGCTAGATGTGCTGTTCATGGTTGCATGGATTATCTCAATAAGGCTTTATATCGTGAAGGTGGAACTATTGAAACTACATTGGTATGAATTTTATATTATTTTTCATTAAATTACATATAGTAATTCATAATATTTAGTAATATTATGACAAAAATAGAAAATTTCATTAAGGAAAAATTGTTCAGTCGGGTCAAGGGAGGAATAATATGGGCCATTAGAATTCTAAGAGATGTTACACATATTGAAGTCTCCGCATAAGATAATTTTAATGTTTTGGGATTCAGAAAGAGAGATAAGATATCTATGTAAAATTTTAAAAATGGAATCTCTTTTATTATGGGGGGCATATATCTAAATGACTATTAGATTATAAACAGAAAGTTTGATGGCAAGGATAGAATCAAGATATTCAAATACTTTTACAGGTTTGAGCAAGGGGGGAAATCAAAAATTCCACCACCNAATTTATACCTACAGCAATATAAATATAAAACAATGCATGTTATAAATTTATTTAAACCTGGCTTTTAAAATTTTATCTTGAACTATTATTTTTTTTCTTTTAGAACATACAACCCATCTGCATTTTTTTTGTAAAATGTAATAATTTCAAGTGACAGATAGAATAATGTTTCTTGTTCAGTACAATAATTCTATGCATCAGTATGGAAGCATTTTAAACATATAATTTATTTAACATAATAAACAAATGAAAATATTTCTCAACTATATTTGATTATTGAACTTAAATATTTTATGAATGAATGTTTGGGCTTTTTTAAATAATATTTGATTCATTATCTATGTATTTTTGACAAGTAATTACATATTTGTAACAAAAATATATAGTTTTAAATAGGCATTATTTATTTTTACAAGATCAATTAAATGCTAAATTTCTAAGGAATATGAGGACTCTAACAGCTCCTCAAATTCCTCATTTAATACAAAACAAATTGGAACTTGAATGGTTCTTGAATTATCATATTCTAACATAATGGCTGAAATTATTTTGTGACCTACATACTCTCAAACGTCAGCAGTGTAACTCATACAAAACACTGACCATTTAAATATCTTAAATAAAAAGTCTAGCAAATTCCTGGAAAAAAATTATAAAAATATTGTGTTAGGATTTGTAGACAATAGGTCCAGAATAACTAAAATTGTACATAAAGCAATGTGTCAGTTCAAATAATATAAAAATAATTAAATTTTGTAGAACTTTTATTATTTAATATTGGAGTTTATCAGCCAAACATAAATGGAACAAAAAAAAAAAACTTTTAAACAAGAACAAGGTTTTTAAATGTTTACAAAACTGTGTAATAGAAAATAAAAACATATTTTTGTTATTTTGGATATTTACTTGTGCTTGTTTTGCTACAAATATCACAATACCACCATATATGAAAATAAATATGAAGAAATAAAACTTTTATTTAACAATGTAAGAGTTAAATCTACAGAATCTTGTTTTCACTAAATGGGAAATGACATTACAATTTTTAATCTCTTGTCTTATAAGCTTTAAATGTGCAGAATAATAATAGTAATAATAATATGGTAAAATAATAATGTTGAACATAAAAAAAAAAACTGAACTAAACTTCTGAAGGTTCGAAAGCTTCATTGCTGAATGCACTTGGCTAGCACCACTCAGAGATATGAAACTTCCAGACTCATAAACTAAATACTGAATTTTCAGAGACTTGATTTTTGAAAACACATGAGAAGTGAGTTCTATTATTTTGACAAAAAGCTGTTTATGTTTAAGGCTACCTGCTCACCAAGTTTCATTCAAAACAGAGACCCAAGTTTCTGGCCCTCTGATTGTAAATGACAGCTTAACATGCACTTTTGCTTATCACATGCCAAACTGATAAGGCTACTGGCACCTACATTAATTAGTAAAGAAAATCTGGCGGCAATAAATAATTTGAAGTGGTGAAAATAATTTAAAACTGATGAAATGGTTGTTAATATTTTAAAATTTTTCAGAGCGACCTCTGCATTAATATTAATAATAATAAATGATCTGCCAAATTTTTATCCAGCTATATTGGTGCAGATTGTTTAATATCATTAATGGATTGGGTTATGTATGTTATATATTAATATTAATGTGAATATACTTTGTTCAAAAACTGGGCAATAATGCAAACATCATTACTAAATCCAATATATTATAAAGCTACACACCAACCATGTTGAATATTATCGGGTTAGAAACAGCTATTATAATAATAATTTATAAGACAATTTGGCACTAGAGTTAGGTGTTAGATGCCATCTCTTGATAAATTTAATAATTATAATTTTAATTAAATAATTTAGAACTACTGGAAGAAAAGAATCGGCCTGGAGTGAGACTCAAATCTGCAACTGTCAATGGTTATAACTAGACAGCGGACATTTAGTCTCTTAAAAGTGGTGTTTTAGGTGCTTAAAATAGACTCTCAAATTGCCTCATTTAGGCTTTATAAAAAAATAGGTGGTCAAAATTTTTACTATGAACAATTAACATACTTACCGGGATGATGAATTATTTATTTAACATATGCATTCCAAACAAAAATGCATATATTCAGAATGATGCAAACACAAAAGTAGACAAACAATTATCTTTACATTTTTTATTCACTCTGTTTCCCATAGTTTGCTTCACAATATATTACAAGCACTTTTTCCAAATTTTCAATAGAAAAGGCTGAAATGATCAATATCCATTTTGTGTACCATTGAACAAATAGAAAGTCATATGAAATCCAAAGTTTTTGTAAAGATGTTCAACTAGGAATACCTTTACCATCAGCATCTTTGAGAAATAGGGACATTTTCAACAATTACCATTGATAAATGGAGAGCAAGAACTACACAAACACCAGATATGGAGGAGCAAGTTATTGCTAGAATTGGGGACAATCTTAATACAAATACAAGACTAAAAGCTAGAACAGTAGATACCACTCATTTCAGTGTATGGCATATTCTTTGTAAATACTAATTGTATGAAGGGAAAATCTTTATATCTAAAAAATAGAGATTAATTAAAAAATGAACTGTTTAATTAAAAAAATGTGATTACTAAACAAATTTAGTTATTGATGCATTATGTAGTTAGACTTAAAAGCAGAAATGATGTCACTACTGTTTGATGCTTAATAATTCACTAATAAGCTTCAGATCAAAGATGATCCTCAACTTTTTATTTAGGTTTTTTCCTCTGTAAACCTGAGAAATTTGGCTAAACATTTTTGAAACGCCATGTAAATGAGATTTTAATGATGCAAGAATTATTAGTATCATTTAGCATTTATGTTTGGTCATTTACAAATTTACTAAATATTTTATTTAAGATTGTTACTTACTAAATAATTGTAATAATTTTCAGTTCTGAATTCCAGTTGTTTATTTTTTATATAATAAAATGGAAGTGTTATGCTTTTTCTTCTGAATAAATTTTATTTTTATTTTGTAAATTTATCATGTAAATAATTGAGTTATAACATTTGTTGTTTTGAAATTAATTTTCATTATAAATAATGAAATTTTTAAAAATTTTTCAGGATATATTTGTATGTTTATTGAGGTCATTTCATGCAGCGCACAATTTAATACTTCAAGAAAATGGAATGCTGACTACACTTTGTGCAGCTGTTGTATGCCAATTGAAAAATTCAGATAAATATATTGTGTGCACATGCAATGTAGGAGATAGTCTTGCATATGTTTACAGTCAAAAATATGGAGTAAGAGAAATTACACAAGGTCAGTAAATATATAAAGCATAATTCTATGCACAAAACTTATATATGTAATGCATATTTTCCAGGTTTTCTTGATGTTATGAAATATTTCTTTAAGAGATCAAAATTAATTTATATCATACTCCACAAATTAGAATAATATAAAACTTTACAAAAAAATTTTTTCAATTTATAACATAAAATGCTAGATATTGTATGTAAAATACAACAATATATAAAAATTATTTAAGTCAAACATACTATAAACTGGATGTTAGATCCAATTTTATTTTGTTCAATATTTTAATAAAACATTTTTCCATTATTTATGCAAAATCATATTTTTTTATTATCTCTGTCTATTGAGTATCTGAAAAACCTGGAATGATAGAATAAATTTATTTTCAAACATTTGGCAGTGTTTTTAAAGATGCCCAAAACATTTCCTTTAATCTCTAGACATCTATGCAGATGAAGTTCTGTGTTTCTTTATATAAGCATATGGGAATTATTGTTTTTACTATCATATGTCAAGATATTGATTTCCAAGTGCTCTGTCAGATATAAAAAAGTTAATATATCATCTGTAAAGATGCCTGAAAATTGAAGGAAAATATATTGAGCATGTTGATTAATTTTTTTTATTTTTTTATTTACATTTAATTGGAAACGTCAGAGACGATTGTATTCCACCCCCAATAACAAAAAAAAATGATCCCCAGTAAAATGATTACAAAATATAAAAGATATAACAGACATAAAAAAAAAAATTATAAATAAAGTAAAACAACAGTTACGTTATATATTATATAAAATAGATTTACATTTATTTTAAAAAAAATTAAAATCCCGATATAGGTAAAGTTCAACAGGCTGTATGTGAGATGCTATACGGTAAAAAAAAGATCTTTGTGAAAGAGAGAGGCAAAAAAATGGGATGAAGAATCATGATGTATTACGGGTTCTTACAGTAGGGATGCGGAGACCTAGCCAGTAATTTAAGATTAGACCATTGAAGTATTTAAAGCAGAGAATGTGGTCAAAATATTTTAAGCGATCAGAAAGATTTGGAAGCCAAGGCAAACTCTTGCCACATCGTGGTTGTCAGTAAAGGGTAAATTGCAGAATTTGTGTATCAGAAAATAAACTTTATTTAATTCAGATTGTATTTTTTGAATCAGATAAGGGGCAGCCATAGCCCAGACTGGTAAACAATAATCGACTATTGATTGAAAATTAGTAAAGAAAATTGTTCTGAGTACGGTCTTTGAAGAGATATTTTTGCAAAAATGCCAGATAAAGCCACGTCTAATTGCAAGAGATTTAATAATGTAAGAGATATGATCATGGAATATTAATTTTTCATCAAATATGATACCAAGGTTACGATGAGACTGGACATAGTTTATTTTAGAAGAATCAATAAATATGGAAGAATGGTAGGGATTGCGAAGTAGAGAAAAATACATAATGACAGTTTTATGGATGTTGATTTTTAGATTATAACTGGCAAGATTAGAACATAAAGAATTGACAGTGATCTGAAGAGAGGAGGAGGGATCATTGGATAAAATTTTGATGTCATTGGCATAGGCAATTACTTTAGAGTGGGGGTTGATTAGTAATTTATCTATATAAGCTGAGAAAAAAAGCATGCTTAATACAGATCCTTGAGGTATGCCACAGATAAGAGAGAAAGGGAAAAATCAAAGTCACCAATGTGAATCTTACATAGTCTGGATAAATAGTAATTGTTTAACCAACGGTAAAGAGCAGGATCTAAATCAAAATAATCAATTAGAGTCTGAAGTAGTAATTTAAGAATGATAGAGTCAAAGGCTTGGGAAATGCCAATATAAGTTATGTACATGGATTTTTTGTTCTCAAAATTTTGCAAAATAGTATAAGTTGTTTCAAGAAGGTTAGTAGTAGTAGTACAAAGATTACGGATGCCACAGTGTTGATGAAGGGAGAATCTGGAGATAATTTGGGTATAGATTTTGTTATATAAGCAAATTTCAAAAATTTTTAACATGGCTGATAGAATAGTTATTGGTCTAAAGGAATTATCTTTTTTGGGGAGAACCTTTATATTAGAGATTAACCATTGATTTGGAATGTGACTAGAGTTTAATAAACTTGTGAAGAGTTTGGAGAGAACAACAGCGGATATTGCCTTTAACTTTTTAAAGAATTGAGTCTGGACTATAATTTGAGTTGTTTAGGTTATCTATGGCAGACTTAACATCAGAAAAAGAAATAAAGAATTTATGTTTGCATTGTTGAAAGGATAGGGAATGAAACTTAGCTTCAGGTAAAATGCAAAAATATCTAGATTTAATATTATTAAATATATCATATATTTTATCGTCTGAAATAGATTTTTGTGAGGAGGTTTTTTTTTTGAAAAGTTAGGAATGAAATGCCAGAAGTACAAGGATCAGCGGCAAAGTTAGACACAGTTCTGTTAAAATATTCTAGAAAAGCAATACAATGTTCCTGGTAATAATGTTGTTGCAATATTCTATGTAAGTATAAGTCACGAGGGTTATCATAACATTTCCATTTGCTCCATTGTTTTCTGACCATATTGGATAATTTCTTTAAGTGTAGAGGAAACCATCTATTGGCTGAAGAATTTATTTTATGGAATTGTAATAATTTTTTAATAGTGGCA
>NW_019384367.1:255725-316322 GCF_000671375.1 Centruroides sculpturatus | reverse complement strand
GCGTAGGCAATTACTTTAGAGTGGTGGTTGGTTAGTAATTTATCTATATAAGCTGAGAAAAAAAGCATGCTTAGTACAGATCCTTGAGGTATGCCACAGATAGGAGAGAAAGGGAAAAAATCAAAGTCACCAATGTGAATCTTACATAGTCTGGATAAATAGTAATTGTTTAACCAACAGTAAAGAGCAGGATCTAAATCAAAATAATCAATTAGAGTCTGAAGTAGTAATTTAGGAATGATAGAGTCAAAGGCTTGGGAAATGTCAATATAAATTATGTAGGTGGATTTTTTGTTCTCAAAATTTTGCAAAATAGTATAAGTTGTTTCAAGTAGGTTAGTAGTAGTCGAAAGGTTACGGATGCCACAGTGTTGATGAGGGGAGAATCTGGAGGTAATTTGGGTATAGATTTTGTTATATAAGCAAATTTCAAAAATTTTTAACATGGCTGATAGAATAGTTATTGGTCTAAAGGAATTATCTTTTTTGGGGAGAACCTTTATATTAGAGATTAACCATTGATTTGGAATGTGACTAGAGTTTAATAAACTTGTGAAGAGTTTGGAGAGAACAACAGTGGATATTGCCTTTAACTTTTTAAAGAATTGAGTCTGGACTATAATTTGAGTTGTTTAGGTTATCTATGGCAGACTTAACATCAGAAAAAGAAATAAAGAATTTATGTTTGCATTGTTGAAAGGATAGGGAATGAAACTTAGCTTCAGGTAAAATGCAAAAATATCTAGATTTAATATTATTAAATATATCATATATTTTATCATCCGGAATAGATTTTTGTGAGGAGGGTTTTTTTTTTTGTTTTGAAGTTAGGAATGAAATGCCAGAAGGTACGAGGATCAGTGGCAAAGTTAGACACAGTTCTGTTAAAATATTCTAGAAAAGCAATACAACGTTCCTGGTAATAATGTTGTTTCAATATTCTATAATATGTAAGTATAAGTCACAAGGGTTACCATAACGTTTTCATTTGCTCCATTGTTTTCTGACCATATTGGATAATTTCTTTAAGTATAGAGGAAACCATCTATTGGTGGAAGAGTTTATTTTACGGAATTGTAATAATTTTTTAATAGTGGCAGAAAACAAGTTGTAAATTTTATCAGTAAGTTTCTGAGGAGAAATAGGCAAGTTGAGGAAGGTCCAGTCAATGGAGCAAAGGATTTTTGAGGCCTCCGTTCCATTGAATGAGACCCAAATTGGAATATTAATGTATTTGGCAGATTGCTGTTTATTGGTATTTAATAAGACATCTAAACATATTGCATTATGGTCAGATTTGAATCCCTGAGCTTAACTGGTAGATACAACACAATTATAGGTAAAAGCAAGATCAAGAAAGTTATTAATACAAGATGGAAAAAGGATTACCTGTTTAAGTTGGAAAAAATAGAATATTTCATTAAGGAAAAATTGTTCAGTCGGGTCAAGGGAGGAATAATATGGGCCATTAGAATTCCAAGAGATGTTACACATATTGAAGTCTCCGCATAAGATAATTTTAATGTTTTGGGATTCAGAAAGAGAGATAAGATATCTATGTAAAATTTTAAAAATGGAATCTCTTTTATTATGGGGGGCATATATCTAAATGACTATTAGATTATAAACAGAAAGTTTGATGGCAAGGATAGAATCAAGATATTCAAATACTTTTACAGGTTTGAGCAAGGGGGGAAATCAAAAATTCCACCACCGTGTTGAATATTACGAGATAAAGCAATATGTGAATAACCCAAACTGTTAATAAAATTCAACACATCATCAGAGTTTGGGGTAAGCCAACTTTCCGTTAATATAAATAAATCATAAAAATCATTTAGAATTGAGGCAAGGAACATGCATTTGTTATTAATGGACCTGATGTTTTGGACAAAAATTTTAAGATTTTTTGTTGAATACATTATAGGAGAGAAAAAAAAACAGTGCTATGAACAAAGATGAAGGTGATGAGGAACTATCAAAAAATGTATAAACTAACAATAGATAAATCAATATATTATTATATAAAGTAGATAGACTGAGCTTGCATATATCACGACGACACACAATTAAAATAAAACTGTATTAAGAAATAGAAATGTATATTAAATACAATAAAAACAAAATAGAAATACCTGATATAATGTAAAATATATACGTTAACAAAATTGTAAAAATATGAACATCTTTGCTTGTGGCATGCAAAAAAATTATGTTAAAACAGCTCAGTGCAGGTTGCAGAATAAATCCGTATGGACGATACCATTAACAACGAGAGATAACGGTGCTGGACGATTCCACTTTGTTGAATAGGTAGATTACAAAAAGTATTGCACTGCAGATAAGTTCTGCAAATGATGACTAAACAAAATGAGTGTCTCCAAGAAAATAAAGAGACTCAATTGTATTAATTAAATAGAATCTTGTAATCTGAGGTGGTGTAAATTATATACTTTGACAAAATTGTAATAATATGAACGTCTTTGCTCGTAGCATGCAAAAAAATTGTGTTAAATACTATTCTCATAAGTTCTTTAGATAAAGAACTTATGAGAATAGTATTTAATATATAAATTTCAACTAATTTTCTCACAAATAAATATTAAAATCGCTCCTGTAATCCTGTAATGTTACTAACTTTTGTTATCATCTTTTCAGGAGAAATATCTTTAAAAATATTAAACTATTTTATCTTTTTGCTGTTTATTGTTTGAAATTAATTTTTTCTTATGATTTTATATTTTTCAAACATTCTATATAAAATTTCTGAATAGTACTCTATTTTAACAATTATAATTTAGTTTATTTTAGAAATGTAGAATCTAAAATACAATGACCAGGGTTTTTTCAGTAAATCCGGGGACACGTGTCAATCTTCACTTTTTAGGGTACACACTAGCAGTCTACTTGTACTGTATAAGTACTGTCAAATGGATAGTGTACAGTACATATGCATGACTGAGACCTGAACATTTTAATTTTGATTGAGCTTGTTTGCTTCAATCAAATAGTTCTCCAATAAGGTTTACAGCTATTTACTTTTGGTGCATTTTAGTTATAATTTTTGTTGGGCTGCAATTTGAAAAAATTGTTAGATCTATAAATTCCCACTATCATCTGTTTGTCTGTCATTCCCTAATCTCAAAAATGGAGTTAGGTAGATGAATGATGAGATCAGATATGGNAATGGAAGTGTTATGCTTTTTCTTCTGAATAAATTTTATTTTTATTTTGTAAATTTATCATGTAAATAATTGAGTTATAACATTTGTTGTTTTGAAATTAATTTTCATTATAAATAATGAAATTTTTAAAAATTTTTCAGGATATATTTGTATGTTTATTGAGGTCATTTCATGCAGCGCACAATTTAATACTTCAAGAAAATGGAATGCTGACTACACTTTGTGCAGCTGTTGTATGCCAATTGAAAAATTCAGATAAATATATTGTGTGCACATGCAATGTAGGAGATAGTCTTGCATATGTTTACAGTCAAAAATATGGAGTAAGAGAAATTACACAAGGTCAGTAAATATATAAAGCATAATTCTATGCACAAAACTTATATACGTAATGCATATTTTCCAGGTTTTCTTGATGTTATGAAATATTTCTTTAAGAGATCAAAATTAATTTATATCATACTCCACAAATTAGAATAATATAAAACTTTACAAAAAAATTTTTTCAATTTATAACATAAAATGCTAGATATTGTATGTAAAATACAACAATATATAAAAATTATTTAAGTCAAACATACTATAAACTGGATGTTAGATCCAATTTTATTTTGTTCAATATTTTAATAAAACATTTTTCCATTATTTATGCAAAATCATATTTTTTTATTATCTCTGTCTATTGAGTATCTGAAAAACCTGGAATGATAGAATAAATTTATTTTCAAACATTTGGCAGTGTTTTTAAAGATGCCCAAAACATTTCCTTTAATCTCTAGACATCTATGCAGATGAAGTTCTGTGTTTCTTTATATAAGCATATGGGAATTATTGTTTTTACTATCATATGTCAAGATATTGATTTCCAAGTGCTCTGTCACATATAAAAAAGTTAATATATCATCTGTAAAGATGCCTGAAAATTGAAGGAAAATATATTGAGCATGTTGATTAATTTTTTTTATTTTTTTATTTACATTTAATTGGAAACGTCAGAGACGATTGTATTCCACCCCCAATAACAAAAAAAAATGATCCCCAGTAAAATGATTACAAAATATAAAAGATATAACAGACATAAAAAAAAAAATTATAAATAAAGTAAAACAACAGTTACGTTATATATTATATAAAATAGATTTACATTTATTTTAAAAAAAATTAAAATCCCGATATAGGTAAAGTTCAACAGGCTGTATGTGAGATGCTATACGGTAAAAAAAAGATCTTTGTGAAAGAGAGAGGCAAAAAAATGGGATGAAGAATCATGATGTATTACGGGTTCTTACAGTAGGGATGCGGAGACCTAGCCAGTAATTTAAGATTAGACCATTGAAGTATTTAAAGCAGAGAATGTGGTCAAAATATTTTAAGCGATCAGAAAGATTTGGAAGCCAAGGCAAACTCTTGCCACATCGTGGTTGTCAGTAAAGGGTAAATTGCAGAATTTGTGTATCAGAAAATAAACTTTATTTAATTCAGATTGTATTTTTTGAATCAGATAAGGGGCAGCCATAGCCCAGNACCACCATATATGAAAATAAATATGAAGAAATAAAACTTTTATTTAACAATGTAAGAGTTAAATCTACAGAATCTTGTTTTCACTAAATGGGAAATGACATTACAATTTTTAATCTCTTGTCTTATAAGCTTTAAATGTGCAGAATAATAATAGTAATAATAATATGGTAAAATAATAATGTTGAACATAAAAAAAAAAACTGAACTAAACTTCTGAAGGTTCGAAAGCTTCATTGCTGAATGCACTTGGCTAGCACCACTCAGAGATATGAAACTTCCAGACTCATAAACTAAATACTGAATTTTCAGAGACTTGATTTTTGAAAACACATGAGAAGTGAGTTCTATTATTTTGACAAAAAGCTGTTTATGTTTAAGGCTACCTGCTCACCAAGTTTCATTCAAAACAGAGACCCAAGTTTCTGGCCCTCTGATTGTAAATGACAGCTTAACATGCACTTTTGCTTATCACATGCCAAACTGATAAGGCTACTGGCACCTACATTAATTAGTAAAGAAAATCTGGCGGCAATAAATAATTTGAAGTGGTGAAAATAATTTAAAACTGATGAAATGGTTGTTAATATTTTAAAATTTTTCAGAGCGACCTCTGCATTAATATTAATAATAATAAATGATCTGCCAAATTTTTATCCAGCTATATTGGTGCAGATTGTTTAATATCATTAATGGATTGGGTTATGTATGTTATATATTAATATTAATGTGAATATACTTTGTTCAAAAACTGGGCAATAATGCAAACATCATTACTAAATCCAATATATTATAAAGCTACACACCAACCATGTTGAATATTATCGGGTTAGAAACAGCTATTATAATAATAATTTATAAGACAATTTGGCACTAGAGTTAGGTGTTAGATGCCATCTCTTGATAAATTTAATAATTATAATTTTAATTAAATAATTTAGAACTACTGGAAGAAAAGAATCGGCCTGGAGTGAGACTCAAATCTGCAACTGTCAATGGTTATAACTAGACAGCGGACATTTAGTCTCTTAAAAGTGGTGTTTTAGGTGCTTAAAATAGACTCTCAAATTGCCTCATTTAGGCTTTATAAAAAAATAGGTGGTCAAAATTTTTACTATGAACAATTAACATACTTACCGGGATGATGAATTATTTATTTAACATATGCATTCCAAACAAAAATGCATATATTCAGAATGATGCAAACACAAAAGTAGACAAACAATTATCTTTACATTTTTTATTCACTCTGTTTCCCATAGTTTGCTTCACAATATATTACAAGCACTTTTTCCAAATTTTCAATAGAAAAGGCTGAAATGATCAATATCCATTTTGTGTACCATTGAACAAATAGAAAGTCATATGAAATCCAAAGTTTTTGTAAAGATGTTCAACTAGGAATACCTTTACCATCAGCATCTTTGAGAAATAGGGACATTTTCAACAATTACCATTGATAAATGGAGAGCAAGAACTACACAAACACCAGATATGGAGGAGCAAGTTATTGCTAGAATTGGGGACAATCTTAATACAAATACAAGACTAAAAGCTAGAACAGTAGATACCACTCATTTCAGTGTATGGCATATTCTTTGTAAATACTAATTGTATGAAGGGAAAATCTTTATATCTAAAAAATAGAGATTAATTAAAAAATGAACTGTTTAATTAAAAAAATGTGATTACTAAACAAATTTAGTTATTGATGCATTATGTAGTTAGACTTAAAAGCAGAAATGATGTCACTACTGTTTGATGCTTAATAATTCACTAATAAGCTTCAGATCAAAGATGATCCTCAACTTTTTATTTAGGTTTTTTCCTCTGTAAACCTGAGAAATTTGGCTAAACATTTTTGAAACGCCATGTAAATGAGATTTTAATGATGCAAGAATTATTAGTATCATTTAGCATTTATGTTTGGTCATTTACAAATTTACTAAATATTTTATTTAAGATTGTTACTTACTAAATAATTGTAATAATTTTCAGTTCTGAATTCCAGTTGTTTATTTTTTATATAATAAAATGGAAGTGTTATGCTTTTTCTTCTGAATAAATTTTATTTTTATTTTGTAAATTTATCATGTAAATAATTGAGTTATAACATTTGTTGTTTTGAAATTAATTTTTTCTTATGATTTTATATTTTTCAAACATTCTATATAAAATTTCTGAATAGTACTCTATTTTAACAATTATAATTTAGTTTATTTTAGAAATGTAGAATCTAAAATACAATGACCAGGGTTTTTTCAGTAAATCCGGGGACACGTGTCAATCTTCACTTTTTAGGGTACACACTAGCAGTCTACTTGTACTGTATAAGTACTGTCAAATGGATAGTGTACAGTACATATGCATGACTGAGACCTGAACATTTTAATTTTGATTGAGCTTGTTTGCTTCAATCAAATAGTTCTCCAATAAGGTTTACAGCTATTTACTTTTGGTGCATTTTAGTTATAATTTTTGTTGGGCTGCAATTTGAAAAAATTGTTAGATCTATAAATTCCCACTATCATCTGTTTGTCTGTCATTCCCTAATCTCAAAAATGGAGTTAGGTAGATGAATGATGAGATCAGATATGGAAAGCTTAGAGGCAGGAAGCCCCAATTAACTATATACAAACTTTTGTTTACACAAGAAAACATTATTTCATTTCAAAACTTTTTCCCTGAATGGAGTTAGTTAGATGATTGGCACAACCTTATTGCTAACAGGAAAAGTATGATGTATAGGGCCAGACACTACTAAAAGAATTTAGAATACTGTGACAATATCACAATAAATAATTGCTCATTCTTGTTTTAAAATTTGGCTCCTGTTTGGCATTTCCTCAAAAAATTGGTTAATTCATTTTAAAAAATTACCTAGACATCCTCTGGCAGAAAAACTGTGACAGTGACAATATTACAGTAATGACAAGGAAACAAAAAAAAAAAGAAAACTGGAACAAGATTCCATTGCAGGGACAAAACTGGGGATGCTTCCTTGCCGGGGACAGAGGGTCAAAAATGGGGACTGTCCCCAGAAATCAGGGACGAATGGTTACCCTATCTAAAATGTTATTAAAATTTTCAAAATTGTCTATCATCATCTGTTGTGTATTTTAAAACTGTCTTTCAGTGTTTGTTTTTCTTGGTTTAAAGTTATAAATTTATTAAAACAAATCATGTAATCAAAAAAAGCCGTGCCCCGGGTCAGTTCTTTTATTCCAGAAGGTTCTAAATGTATTTAATAAATTATTAAAATTATAATTATTAATTTAATCAAGAGATGGTGCCTAACACCTCCCTCTAGTGTCAAATTGATTTATTGTAATCATTTAATTAGCCAAATTCTAGCCCAATCCTTCAGGCGATCATTGGCTATTTCATTATATACTCATTGGGCTATAAGATGTTTATTACTTATAATCATGTAATCTTTGTAAGTACTTTTGCTTGAACATCATTTTCAATACCTGAAGAAGGAAATTTTAATGTAATGTTCTTTGCATTTACTTTCAATATGATTTGTTTAGCAAAATACTTTGTTTAAAAACTATTAACACTGAAAGACAGTTTTAGAACACATATTAGGTAATAATCTGGTCTTTGTTGTTATTTCTATTGTCCCATCATTATATACAGACATTAGTTACTGAGAATTTATTAAATAAAATTATTAAACTGTTCTATTCTAACTAATTTTTATAGCTGATAATCAACTGTAAAACCTTAAGTTTGTCTGTATAAGCATCACTAAGCCCAATGTATTAATAATAAAACAAATGATTGCTGTAATTAGTAAATATTATAATTATTAAATTTAATAAGAAATGGCACATAATGCCTATCTCTAGTAACAAATTACTTAATAGTTAATCACTAATAATAGCAATTAATTAGCCCAATTAATTAGTGATTGTTTGGTTTCTTAATTTTGCTTCCTATATTTTAAATTTTATTTTATATATAATGGAATATATTACTCCAACTATAGAATAATGACAAATAATAAAAACTAATATTATAATTATATATTTAATCTAATAGAACTTTCAATAAAGAAATAAATCCTTCCTCCAAGTTACTTTTTTCCCCATTCTTTTTGCATGTTTTTAATAAAGAATATGGTTTCATAGAGTTTCAATTAATCTTCAGAACAATGTTTAAGGAATTATTTTCATTTATTGAAACAATTTTTCTATTTAGACATTTTCATTTAAAAGTCAAAAAAATATAATCCTTTAATGTTAAACTACATTACTTATCTGCATAATTATTGAAACCAATAGTAAAAAACATATTAAGATGACCTTGGCTTTATTTTATAATAACTTCTTAGCCACTTTTAAAATGTTCTGTTTCTAGATAAAAGTTTTCATCATGGTTTTTTCTAATTATTTAATATAAAAGTATGGTGTTCATTATTGATGTACAGTAATACCCCGAACTTACGCAATAGGTGGGACTGAGCAATAACAGCGTAAGATAATTCGCATAAGTCGCGATATAATTTTGCAATTTGTGTAAAATCCAAGTTGGATGTATGTAAGCTAATAAATGTTCTTGTTAATCTTATCTCATCTTTTGATTTGTTCACAGTTACAAGAAATTACTACATAGAGTCTCTCTAGTCTCCTTAGATATAACAAATACAGAAATAAATAACACAAAATAAATTGTAGCTATGTGTCAATTCCATGTGACACAGCCGAACATGTAAGCCAAACATGTAAGCTGAACAATAATGTGGGGGAGTGAGTAATCAAGAGTTGCATGGTGCTCAAACAAAAGACGAATCAATGAGATTTGAAAATCGCTTAACTCCGAGTTCGCGTAAGTCGGAGTAGTGTAAGTCAAGGTATTACTGTATTTGATTTTTGAGATTTAAAGACTCCATTTGTAGATAGTTTTCAACATATTCATAGATAGCTAAGAAGTTGCTAAAGCAGCAATTCATAATCATTTTAGACTTATGATACATTTGAACAATTGTGCTGCAACTTCTGTACATTTTATATTAAATATTGAAAAATCAACAAGTCAAAGTCCCATAATATTTAAACATTGCTTTGACTGAAAGTAATAATAATTAACAAAGTATTGAAATCTTATTCCTTGTATTATCAGTATTAACCCATAGATATTCCTACTAGCATGAAATCTCCTTTTTTTCTCTTTGACATTTTATTGTTTTGTATTTTGAGCTCGGGTCTCTTAATGGTCTTTTTGTTTTTTGTTTTTTTTTTTTTTTGTAAGCTTCTGAGTATTTTAGAAGGCATGGTTTATAATGCATAGAAGTATTTTTATTGTTTACAATTTAAAAAATATTAATACTGCTTCATTTTTCTTCCTTTAGAGCAGTGGTTCCAACTGAAGTTTGTTCTTCACTACAATTTTACTGATAACTAAAGCAGTAGACAAGTGATTTCTGTTTTCTCACTTGAGCAGGACTTCTGCCTAAGCTATAAGTTATCATCTTATTTTGAGTAATTTAATGTAAATAATTTATAAGAGGATTTCAAAAGAATATATTGTTGAAACTATGAAAATGTTCAATACTAATACACAAACCTATTTCATATTTACGATCCAAAAATCACCTAGTGATTTCTAATCATCTAGTAAAGAAACTCTGTCCTTATTCTATGATACACATTTAAAATAGTAATAGTAATAATGTTTTTAATTGACTATCCACAAGTTTTAAGCATTTTTAATCAGGAGGAGGTTACAGGAAAATCAGTTATGTAATCAAAGGAACATCTACCTGAAACTACTTCATATTTCTGTTAAAATAATGCACAGAACACATGCTTTCTGTCTGCATAAAATATCTTGTCTATGATGGCTGTAAGCTTCTGAGTATTTCAGAAGACATGGTTTATAATGCATAGAAGTATTGTTATTTTTTTTTATAATTTAAAAAATATTAATAAGGCTTCATCTTTCTTCCTTTAGAGCAGTAGTTCCCAACTGATGTGCTGTGAGATGATTAAAAAAAAAATTAAAAACAAATTTTAAATTCAAATGCATTTTAGTGTTGGTTTCAATAATTATGTGGATGT
Organism: Centruroides sculpturatus; assembly: GCF_000671375.1. Taxonomy (NCBI): domain Eukaryota; kingdom Metazoa; phylum Arthropoda; class Arachnida; order Scorpiones; family Buthidae; genus Centruroides; species Centruroides sculpturatus. Next base: position 305,551 of record NW_019384367.1, on the reverse strand, counting down.
TCAATGTAGTTTTCATTTTGAAAAGATATTTTTATTTTTAATTCTTACAATTGTTTTTATTTAGTTCAGGGTTTTGAGTCTGGATTGAATTCTTTATATTTAATAATTTTAAGTTAATTTTACAAAATACATTAATGTATAACAAAATTTGTTTATAAAAGTATCCTTATTAGAATGATGATTTTACTCAAATACAGGGTGTCTATAAATGATTACAGTGGTTTTCCAAATTTTTTTGTGAGTGTATTATTAGAAATGTAGTTAGAGATGTTTGTTTTATATCATCAAACTCAATAAGTTTTGTTTGAATTGTCTGGTTTTTTGTGCAGTCTCAAATTCAAATTTACAGCCCTTTTTTTTCTTTTCTGAAGAAACCATGACAGAATGCACCTATCTGAGATATGCCTCAAAATTGGCCCATGTCACAGCTGGAAAATGGCAGTACAGACTTCATCTAGTAACAGAATGGTACTCTATTGCATTTCCCTGCAACATCTTTAAATTCTTTGATACCAATCAGACTATCAAACCAATGAATTGGTCATGTCAAGTAGCTCACTAGCAGTTGCTGTTATGGCCTTCACATTCCCAACTAACCTTGTGTATTTTTTGGGGAGTACATTTGTATTGCCATTACTAGCCATTCTGCCAAAACTGCAAGCTTTCATCATAACCACCACTCAAATTGACAGGGATATGCTGCACTAGGTGTGGAATGCACTAGGTTAGAGTTGATGTGTGCAGAATCACCAAGAGGACACATATTGAGAACTTATTAAAAGAAAAAGACCTGGTGAGTTTTTTACATATTTTTACACTGATCATATGTTGAATACAAAGTGATTCATTGAAGCTGATGCAATTGTTTGTAGACACCCTGTATATTTAAAAACTTATAAATAGTATGTATAATATTATTTGAAATTTAATTATTAAAGAAAAATGTTCCACTACTCTGTCTATACTACTCTCTCATATAACAATTTGTATTAAACTCTGATAAATGCAAACATTCATAGACAAAGATTCAAGTCTAAGATCTGGCAAACTGAGATCAATATCTTAATAAAATGTCATCACATCAGCAGATTTTACAAATATTACAACTCATTAATTGCACCAAACAAAATTAATCAGCATTACTTAGAATACTGATCAATTTATAAATGTTCCTGATAATACATCATAGTAACTTGAAAGTAGAGAGGTTGAGGCAGACGTTTTAAATGTGTAAACGTGTAGGTCGGACGTTCGGTGCCGCTTTCCCGTAAGCCTAAAAGTTTGACAATGGTGTTTGGATAGTCGGTGGAATCACGCTCGACATTCCAAACACCATCGTCAAACTTCTAGGCTTACGGGAAAGCAGCACCGAACGTCCGTCCTATACGTTTACATGTTTAAAACGTCTGCCTCAACCTCTCTAGTATTTGAATGTTTGTTGTTTCTAGTTTTCATAAATTTTTGTTTTTGAAATATCATTTTATAGATTCTTTCAAGTTCATTTTATTTTAATTTATCCTCCTGAATTCATTGAATCAATTTATTACAAAGCAATGTAGTTTCATTTAATTCAAATAAAATCATAAATAATACTTTTTTAATTTATATTTATATTTATCATTTACATACATTCCAAAATTTTACAGTTAAAGTTGTTGTCAATTTATTACAAAATAACTGTCACTATTGTTTCTGTTTTCATTTAAATATTTTACTCCTAAGTTTAATTAATTAATTTTACAATAAATATAACTATATAATTAATTATTTTAAAAATATTTTTATAGGATCCCATGATATCTATTCCATGAGAGATATGAGAGATGCTCTTGGAGCTCTTGGTCCTGTAGATGGTCAAAATCCTGAACTTAATAATTTAACTGTATCTATGACATTGGTTGATGTTGGAGATATTGTTTTCTTAACTAGTGATGGAATTTCAGATAATTTTGATCCAGTAGTAGGAAAATTTGCAATTCCACGAAAACTTGAGAAAACATCAAAATCGGAAGTCTCAGAAGAGAATGGAAAGAGATCTTCACGTTTGCATAGGTTGAATAGTCAGAATGACAAAGATTGCATTTCGTTTGATCCTTCTCTTCCTTTAGTAGAAGCACATCAGCGCCATGAACTCACCCTTCTAAGAATGGAAGATTTGTTGACAAATGGTGTAAATGAAGGTGATGATCCAGCACAAAATGCAAGACAAGTATGTGAACAAATGATTGATTTTGCAGTGAAATTAACTGTTGCTAAGAGAAGAATACTTGAAGATCCAGAACTTTACAGTGAAGGAGATTTAGCTATTAGCCTAGCAGAACAAAGGCTAAGGAGAAGAAAAGCTGGAGAAAAGTTAGCAATGGTGCCAGGGAAGCTTGATCATGCTTCAGTGGTAGCTTATATGATTTCTAGTTAGTTCTTATAATTTCAGAAATCTAAAATCTACCTTTAGATATTAGATTCATGTAATTAAAAACTTAATTGCAACTCTTTATTCAATATTAATCATACATTCTGTAGATATTAAAATATGCTTATTGTTTTTAGAAGTAGATGTTACGTTTCTTCATATCATATAAAAGAAATTTATTTAACATCTTTAACTGTATATTTATCACAATTTCATATAAATGAAAAATTGTTGTTTTTATTTGAGAATCTATTTACATTTGTATTATATTTATTGACTTTTTTAAGTTTGCTTTTAACATTAACCTACTTATGAGAAAATAAGTGAAAACTGTTTATATTTATTCATTTATTAATTTATAAATTAAAATGGATAAATTTATTAATTAATTTCATTTTAAAGTCAAACGTTTTTGTTTCCATATGTAAGCCTAATTCTTTTGATTATTTCTTAATTAAGTTAATTTTATTCATTAATTATCAGAATTTGATCTGAAGCTAGGGCAGTGTTCCACCATCTTATATAAAAGTTTAATTAATAATTAATTTGAAATAAATTTCTAATTAAATTAGAAAGTTCTAGAAAAATTGATCTAGAATGGAATTAGAACCTGTACCACCTTCTTACCAGGCAACAGGTTATTAGTTAAGCTACTTAAAAGTATAGATGAAGTGGTAATGTGCCTTTTAGGCCAAATTCTGATAATCAATTTGTTCAATTAGCCTTAAAACAATCTGGTGTTTTTAGACTTACATTCAGCAATAGATTCAGGCTTTTGGTTTATTTTTATGATTTTTGTAAATTTTTTCATAACATTATTTTTCATCAGTTCTTTTTAAAGTTGAACTACCTCCTACAATAATGATTTCAAAATATATTTGATAATTATTTTTTCCTTATATTTTGTAAATAGTTTTTGTAGAGAATATTTCAATAATTGTATTTTCTGTTTTATTAACTTTTTTATATATAAATATATTTCAAAATATATTTATTACTTCTAACTTTAAAAAAAAAATAGTCTAGAATGTGATTTATTAGAAAGGTCTTCCAATGAATATTGGATGGATTCATAGAGTAGTAATTATTAGCAGAAATGAAAAATAAAACATTTAGTGTAAATATAAAATGATAAAAAGTATTTTGAATTGTTGGCATAGCGCAAAAGATTTAGAGTATTTTCACTATTTTTTAGAATAAACTGTCTGGAAAAGGTGCAATGATATTAGGAAATAGTTGAATCAAGCATCTTATATGTGAATGTCAAAGATACTTTGAGGGTAACATCTTCCAGATGATGTAATTTATTTTAAAAAATGCAATTAGAGAAGTTTACTAATTAAAAATATCTAATGATTACTTTTAAATGTAATGATGAAGTAAATATATCCTTTATTCATAATTAAGCCAGTGATCAAAATGGTTAAAAATTTAACATATATTTTAGTTAATTTTTTATTGTATTTTTTTAATGTATAAAGCATTTACATTTTAAAAATTATTGTCTAAACTTCTGTCATCTGCCCTTGTGATATAGAAAAATAGTTTGCATTCAGGAATAAGATATATTATTTGTATGTTAAGAGGAAACAATTGCATAAGCCTGTATTTTCAGCATTCCTATGAACATGAGAGCTGTATTCACTGCCCACTGATATGATATTGATTGTATTGAAAACAGAATATGAACAAATGACAGTATACGAAACAGTTAGAATATTCAAACAATGATATTAAATTTGTTATAAATGATGTCTATTATGTACTAAAAGCAAAAAAAAATATCTGGATATTATTTATAACAAATTTGACATATCACTTTATAGAAACACAATAGTCAGTTTTATAGTGTATTTTCTCAGCATAAAAATTGCTCACTATTTAAACACAATTATACATTAATTTCATTAATATATTCCTCATACCATTTTAATACTTAAAATACATATATATGATATATCAATTTATGACTGGTAAACTATCTCAATCATTATTCTTACACAAATGGCTCAAAAATCAGTCCAAATAGTCAGTGCAGCCTTCATTATTGGCTCACAATAAAAGTAATTTAACACAATTGAAATATCAAGTTATGCACTAAAGTCACTTAGAGCATTATAGAATCACTTTAAATAATTTAGACAATTTCTGCAAATTCTGATGTTCTCTGATTGTCTGGTCATGATGATATTTGGGATAATATATGCAATATTTAGAATATTTAGATTTTTTTTTTCTTAGGGGAAAATCTTATCAAATAATATAAACTTTTTAACTTCTATAAAATAAGAATATGTATAAAATGCTGCACTGATACTTCATATGCTTACCTCTTACAAGATATAAATATCTAAATATGATTACCTCATTATCAGGATTCTATAGTAATGTATACTAATTGTTGACTATTACAGTTCAGCATAGCTTCTTAATCTGTCCTAAATTTGAGGAGTATGATTAAAATACTTTCAGCTATATTATCATTATTGCTATGAGCTATTTTTTATAACCTCCATTCTTATACAATACTCTGACTATAAATAGAGAGATTATTATTATTATAGAAACTTTTTATGAGTATCACTGTATAAAATTTAAAGTTTCAACAAATGAGTATATTGATAAAAACAATATTTTGTATAAAGAAAAAACTAACAAAATTATTCATTACATAAATATTTGAATTATTGTTGAACAAAAGTACTTTTGTTCTTTGTATAGAACTTCATCAGAAATACAAATACAGAGTGGAATGTATTAGAAAATCTAATTTGAAATCTGTTATATTCCATTTTATGTTTGATTTAATGAAATTCTACACAAAAGAATGAAAGTCTCTAATAAATATTTTAAGAACTAATTAAATCCTTTCTACAAAATTATTATAACTATTCCATACTAATCTAGCATGCTAAAGTCTAATTACTGTTGTACTTATGACTTCATGTTTTATTTCACAAAAAAAAGTCTGAAATTTTATATATTTATTAGTCTTTATTATTGTTTTCAAATTATATTTGAACAAATAAATGGTATTTTCAATAATATAAACTGTATTTTTATAAAACATTAGAAGTATGACCATTTTCCCACTTATTCACAAATTACATAATTATGAATTACTTAACGTGAATAAAAAATGATTTTGCTTTAGAATAAAAATTTAACTAAATTATCAAAGAAGTAATATCAATAAAAATATTTTCTGGATTTTTTTTTAATGCATGATGACCTATATATTCCTGGCACAAACAAGTTCTTGAGGGAAAATTTTTTTTGATGAGAAAATAAAAATCTTTCAAAAACTCACTAGAAAATCATGTTTTCTCTTGAGTTTTATGAATTTATCTCTAAACATTGGTCTGGAAGAATGAAATATTTGGAAATAATTTTTATTAATTGTTATTGTAAAGCATTTTTATATAAATATAAATTTTCTTTGTCATAAGAAAATTTGTTAAATATAATGATTATGTATAAATATAAATTTTCTTTGTCATAAGAAAATTTATATTTATACATAATCATTATATTTAACAATCATAAAGCAGAATCACAAGTTAATGAATAAGCATTCATTTACATAAAGTGAATGATAATTGATTAATTTTAATCCTGATTATTTTGAATGCAGACATTGTTGCAGACAAGTCTTAAAAGTTACTGTGCAATTTCACAATAACTTTTAAAACTTGTGTAGTGATTATGATAGCAAGTATTAACTTTTTAACTATGTATCATTGCTTAAATTTTCTTTTTATCAATGTCTGCCTGCCTACTCACCAGACTCAGTCTGCATGGAAATTGGGTTGCCTTTGGCAATCTGCTGTTCTGACTGAGAAGAAATCATGCTTCTCTGGCTTAGAGAGTTGGCAGACATTAAATTTAAGATTATAGGAATACAAAAATAAAAATTATTATTATTTTTTTTAATCTTCACTGTTGATTTCTTTTTCAAACTTTTTTCATTATTTTAAAATCACTTGCTCTTTTATATAACAATTATGTTTAATCCATTTTGATCACCGGTAAGTAGTTATATTATTTGCCTGTTTTAGAAATAAATGTCCAAACAATAGTATTAAATATGTGTAAATAGAAGTGTAAGTTTTATTGTTTGGTGAATAATTTTATGCAAATGCAAAGGAGAAAGTATTGTAAAAAACTGCAAATGCTGTGATTGAAATGAATAAATTAAGAGTACCTGTCCAAAATTATGATAAAAGAGAATATATATTAATTTAAATCTATTGGATTTTCTTTTAGGAAAAAGTAGAGAAAATAATCATGATTTTATTAAGCTGAAATTAATGGTAAATGTTCCTTCGAATGGTAAAGGTAAAATGTAGATACAAAAAAATTTACATTCTTCGAATGAAAATATTTTCTGACTAATTTACATCTAATACTTTCAGATTATATTTCAATGAAGTAAATTATTATAAAAATAAACATTGTTAGAAATAAATATTAAAGCTATGTAACAGCTATCCATTTTATATTTGTAGCATTCAATGTTCACAGAATGGATAGATTACGATAAATGAATATGCTTTGTTGATAAAAACAGACACAACTTAAATTATTCAAGTCTTTTTTTAGCATAAATGCTCACCTTTACGAGTTTTACAAAGGTGGATAGACTTCAAAAACAGACTAACCTGTCCTCATTTGTTATAGAAGCTCTGAAGATAAGCATTTGAGTAATTTAAGTTTTGTCCCTTTTTGTTGATATATCATGTTTGTTTATTGTTATCTAAGAATAGTGAAGAAAAGAAAATCAATTTTTCTTTCTAATTAACATAGAACCTGCATTTCTACGCTGCTTGGAGGGGAGAGAATTGATTATGTCAGTTTGAGCTATATAACTTGTGCCAAAACAGTCTGACAAGTAATGCAGAAATGCAACTTTTTGCATTAGCTGAGGAAGAATAGTTGACTTTTGTTCATTTTTCTGAAGATGGTGTAGACCTTGTATCTTTATTCTATTACTACTACTATAGTATTCTTCAGGATCCTCTTTATGAATGGACAGATAATTATTAATGTCAAATTGTTAAGAATAGAATTTAAAATCTTTAATTTTTAACATAATATGCAAAATTTAATTTACATTACTTTTTAAGTTTTTAATGATAAAATTTCACTATTGCTCAAAATAAAAATTTAGAATGTTGTTATATATTAGAAAATGCTAATAATAATAGTTATATGCTATACAATTTACAATTTATTTTTAAGATTTTCAAATATTTACTTTAAAAAAATTCTTAATTTTGAATAATACATTTATAAATACAGTACTTTATTTTTCAGAAAAAAATTGACAATCAAACAGTTAAATGCTTAATACTGTTGCAAGTTTAGACACTTTTATATAATATCACTTATAGCCTTATTGTACAGTAATTATTTCCAACATTTGATGAATTATATTTAATACAATTCTGTTAATTTTTTTTAGTGAATAACAACTAATTATTACAATTAAATCTACGATTTCTTGCTTTTTATCCTCCACTTTTATGACTAGTATAAATTTATTATTATAACTTTGAAATGCTATTCTTTTCACTAACTTCTTTTTTCAAGCTTGAAAAAAGAAGTTAATCAAGCCTCTAATGAGAGGTGGTCAGGTGTCAGTGATATCTGGGTCCAAGACACCCATGAAAATTTCCAAGGACCTGGATTTCCCAGAACATCAGATTGACATCTTTATTATCTTGGCCATCTTGCCTCAATGCTATATTTCCTGTGTTAAAAATTGTATTTCCTAAAACATAAACTGAGATTATGATGCTTACTTGATGGTTGCTTTTAAGGAACCATCTAGACCATAAAAGTAGAGGATGTATATTATTTTCAATTATAAAAACAAAAGTTTAAAAATATAAGAAAAAAGCTCATTTCAGATGTAAAGACCAAAATTTTCTTATGAATTTATACTTCTAAAATGAAAACTGAAGTAATGTCTATTATTAAATCAGGAAATGAAATGAGTAATCATTTATATTTCAAATGTTGGATATAAGAAGTGATTTATTCTAGTGCTCTAATCTTAATTTTTAATTAAATAAATAAAAATAAAATAATTTTATCTACGATATGCAAATTAACTATTGCATTTGTCATATATAATTGTGATATGGATAGCATAGCATTTCCATTAACACTAAAAGAAATTTTTAATCTCTATTGTAATTTTACCAGCTTACATTGAAGAAATAAAATAAAATTAACCATTAATATGGTAGTCGAAGTGCTCTTTCCTGTCATAATAATGGCTTTAATGTCGTATGCCAAATGAAAGTCAATGGTATTTTGAATAATGTCCTTAGATAAATGTGTATAGTATTTTCATGAAATGTATATCTCATTGAATAATAAAGAAAAGGACCAGAATTATTATTTTAAAATTGTCCAAATTGTTAAAAGAAAAGAACTGCCAATTTTTTTAATTTTTGTTATGTGATTTAATGCATTTAATTATTATATTGTTATATGTCATTTTTTACTATATGGAGTATTTTTTTCATTTCTTTATACATCATTTTTTCCCTTACCCTTCTTGTTAATATATTTCTTAATATTTTAAATGAAAATTTTGATATGATGGAACAGTATAAAGATTATGGATATTGTATGAAAATTAGTAAAATTGTGATTGACTAGGATATTGTTTTAAATAAAACTATTACTCTTCCATAGTTTGTCATTTATTTAAAATTTAACTGGTGTTGTCTATTTTTTCATAAAATGTAAAAGTTCATTAGTGGTGGAGATTGGGAGAAAAGAAATATAAATTTTAAATACTAAAGAAATACAATACAGACAAACTCCATTTACAAATAATTGTTTTTCTAGTAATTGCAGAAAAATGTACCTTATAAATCTTCATTTTTGGTTTTTTTTTAATTTCATTAATTCATAGTAGAAATTTAATATATAGTAAATTCTATTATTTTGCATGCCCTGTCATAGTTTATTTAAAGTTTATTATTACAATTAAATTTTTTCAGATAACTTATAGTTTATTGTGTTTATTTTTGAACAATAAAAAGACAATATTTTGAAAATATGTACTATAAATCTCTAGATATGTTTGCAGATGAAGTAGCAGGTTTCATTGTAACAGAGGATATGGAAATCTATATTGTAGTAAAGAGTAATTTACTCATGTAAATGCTCAGGTTTTGACTTCCAGAGTTTTTTGGATTTTCTTTTGTATAAAAATTGGCAAATATTGCTTTGACAACAATATGAATCATAACAGTGCACACATACAGTCAAACCAAACAGAACCAAGTTAATAAAGAGAAACTTATTGAATATCAAGTTGAACTAGATATGTTCTATCATACTTATTAATACTGCAGTGGAAGTATAGCACCAAACCACTTTGTAGTACCTTCTAAACAATTCTCCAATAGATTATTATCTTGATAATGACTAAAGTTTTCAATCCTTCAGCTGGATCTCTTTCAGGTCAAACATAATGGAACATTTTTAAAACACAATGTTTAATTGAATGCATCTCCAGGTTAAATTTGCTGCACTAGATATGTACTAGATAATTATTGTTTTATTTTTGAAATAAATAAAATATAGTCCATATATTATAATATTTGAATTATTTTTTCAATTGAAACTATTCACTAAGATAGCATTACTAAATGCATTCCAGATGCACTGTTTGAGAAAAATACTGGTGTAGCTCTTCTACAACACATATGCAATGAAAACATTAAAAGGTATTGATTAAATCAGCCAACTATATCATCAAGCATTCAACAGTGCAGACTATGATGGTTTGGACATGTACCCAGAATGGACCCATCCAGTTTGCCATGTAGTTACTTTGGATAGAAAAACCAAAGACTGGAAGATACAATATAATGTGCCCAAAAAAAGACCTGAAAAAAATTGATAGTCTTTGACACTGTAAGACTAATTCAAACTTTTTCAAACAAAATTAGCATATAAATAATAATTTAAATAAATTTCATAATGAACTCAGTCTACATTGCAGTACATTTTTTACAGAGCAAACTCCTATTTAAGATACTGCATTTAACAGTACAGTGATCTGATTATCATATACAGCTTTGGCTCTCCATTTTTTTCACTATAAAAATCTGATATGTTGATACAGTAGAACCTCGAAAACTCGGCTCTCGATAACCCGGCACTCCGGATAACTCGGCCACACCCTGGCAGGGCAAAAAACTCCTTAGTTAATTAATTTTCATTATAGCAGCTTTATAAAAGTATAAAAGCTCTCATAAAGTATTTTTCTGAGGTCTGTCTTATCAGGTAAATTACTGTACACAGTATATTCATTAATTTTCATTTTCATGTAGTAAAGGCTCTATGCCTTCATAAAGGACGTACTTTTCCTTTGTTTAAGGGTATTTGGGCAGTTTATTCTCTGTTATATTCTCAAGTAAACAATACATACAAGTACAGTACAGTATTTTCTGAGGAAACACTCGTACTTATTTTTTTTAACCCCATTCCCAATAACCCGGCATTTTCACAAACTCGGCCACCCTTCGGTCCACATTAGGCCAAGTTTTCGAGGTTCTACTGTATATGATTTCTTTGAGTAGATTAAAGGACACTTAAAAATATTAATGCTACTACTACTACTACTACTACTACTACTACATCCCAAAAAATAAAATTGAATGATTTTTAGTCAATAACTAAATGATCTGTCAATAAATGATTGCTCATTCCATTTAAAATATCTCTTAATTAAGACCATATAACTCTGTTCAAATTAATTTCAATGTTTTATTTGTAAGAAAAATTTTGCTTTCATTGATTTCAGAAATTCACTTCTAAAATTTTGATACCAAAATAAGATTTTAACTATCATATTTATTATCACAAAGTAGTAGTTTTATTGAAAAATATATGTTTGGACTGGATCTTTGGAACAGATGAAATCAATTGAGAACTTTACAATCTAGTAGTAGTATTTTCAATCTTGTTAGGAGTAGTAAAAACGTATTAAGGTTGGATGTCACGCCAACTTTTATTTTAATTAAAGCTTCTTCAAAAACTTCAGACACTAAGGCGTTAAACACAATTAATATATTTTATTCTTGCGAGCGCTTTCGACGTAAATATGCAAATTCAAATGAGTATTTTCAATTATAAATATGTACTGATTGGTAATATATATAAAATACCTATGAAACAATAATAAAATGACAATGTAATCTTCATATAGTGACCACAAAGATGTTATTCATGCTAGTTAGAAGATATCTGTATATCATCATCCATTTTCTACACTTTTTTTCTGGACATTTCACAATAATAGTTGGAAGTCATTAAAGCAGTCCTTGATAACTTGTCTTCAGTTATTAGAATTGCAATTTACAATCAAGTTCCAAAATAAATTATCATATTTTGTTAAGTAGACTTAAATCTGATAAGGTATGGCTTCATCAAACTATCCAACTACCAAATTCATATTAAAGATATTCTGTAGCTGGGAGTTTTAGGACACAGTCTCATGCATAGGGACTTTGTGATACACATATATAACTTTTTATTAATGTTGCCATTTAAAATTTCCCAAAATTTAGTTCATAACTTCATTAAAGAAAAAACAAAATCATCATATTCTCATTAATATATTATATTGCTGAGAAGAAACAAATGTAAATTTTCAAATTTGATTACAGTTTGTGTATTCAAATGGGATTAACTAAAATAACGATTTAAATAAAATACCCAAATTTAGTTTTCATTTATTGATTTTATCATTAAATTTATAGCTATCTTCTTCAGTCAATGAATTTACTAACTGATTTCGAACAATACACTGCATTGATATTACTTTAATCTTCAAGTAGGTATAAAATATTCAATGAATATTTTAACTCAATAAGATGGTGAAATTATTACATAAAATAAAAAAAAACTGAAATAAAATACTGCAACAACTTGATATCTATTACTACTATGCAAACATGCAATTAGAATCTTCCAAGAGGGTATCTATTAATTATATGTACTGTACAGTTTTTGAGCTTCTGTTGAACCCCTGCATTTGTGTACAATGATACACTTTTTGTAATCTCCTCTCCACTTAATTAAACTGTTAATGTAATTAATTAATGGCTGACCAAAAGCTGAAATTAAAATTACAATTGCGATAACAAGTTAATAAACTCCAAATACCTTTTAAAAAAAATGCATTTTAAAAGGTATTTGGAGTTTATTAACTTGTTATACTAATGACCTGCATTACTATAACAAGTTAATATAATTACAATTGCTATACAAGAAATATAATTACAATTGCTATAATTATTAATGTAAATGGTGTATTTAAATTGTTCAATAACTGCATTGCAATTTACTAAACAGATGACAGACTTGCACAAACTTTCTTTTATTTAAACCTTCTTATGGCACCCTTGAGAAATTTTATCTTTGAAAAGCATATACAGTAGAGTCTCGAAAACTCTGCACTCGATAACATGGCCACACCCTGGCAGGGCAAAAANACAAATAAATGGTATTTTCAATAATATAAACTGTATTTTTATAAAACATTAGAAGTATGACCATTTTCCCACTTATTCACAAATTACATAATTATGAATTACTTAACGTGAATAAAAAAAATGATTTTGCTTTAGAATAAAAATTTAACTAAATTATCAAAGAAGTAATATCAATAAAAATATTTTCTGGATTTTTTTTTAATGCATGATGACCTATATATTCCTGGCACAAACAAGTTCTTGAGGGAAAATTTTTTTTGATGAGAAAATAAAAATCTTTCAAAAACTCACTAGAAAATCATGTTTTCTCTTGAGTTTTATGAATTTATCTCTAAACATTGGTCTGGAAGAATGAAATATTTGGAAATAATTTTTATTAATTGTTATTGTAAAGCATTTTTATATAAATATAAATTTTCTTTGTCATAAGAAAATTTGTTAAATATAATGATTATGTATAAATATAAATTTTCTTTGTCATAAGAAAATTTATATTTATACATAATCATTATATTTAACAATCATAAAGCAGAATCACAAGTTAATGAATAAGCATTCATTTACATAAAGTGAATGATAATTGATTAATTTTAATCCTGATTATTTTGAATGCAGACATTGTTGCAGACAAGTCTTAAAAGTTACTGTGCAATTTCACAATAACTTTTAAAACTTGTGTAGTGATTATGATAGCAAGTATTAACTTTTTAACTATGTATCATTGCTTAAATTTTCTTTTTATCAATGTCTGCCTGCCTACTCACCAGACTCAGTCTGCATGGAAATTGGGTTGCCTTTGGCAATCTGCTGTTCTGACTGAGAAGAAATCATGCTTCTCTGGCTTAGAGAGTTGGCAGACATTAAATTTAAGATTATAGGAATACAAAAATAAAAATTATTATTATTTTTTTTAATCTTCACTGTTGATTTCTTTTTCAAACTTTTTTCATTATTTTAAAATCACTTGCTCTTTTATATAACAATTATGTTTAATCCATTTTGATCACCGGTAAGTAGTTATATTATTTGCCTGTTTTAGAAATAAATGTCCAAACAATAGTATTAAATATGTGTAAATAGAAGTGTAAGTTTTATTGTTTGGTGAATAATTTTATGCAAATGCAAAGGAGAAAGTATTGTAAAAAACTGCAAATGCTGTGATTGAAATGAATAAATTAAGAGTACCTGTCCAAAATTATGATAAAAGAGAATATATATTAATTTAAATCTATTGGATTTTCTTTTAGGAAAAAGTAGAGAAAATAATCATGATTTTATTAAGCTGAAATTAATGGTAAATGTTCCTTCGAATGGTAAAGGTAAAATGTAGATACAAAAAAATTTACATTCTTCGAATGAAAATATTTTCTGACTAATTTACATCTAATACTTTCAGATTATATTTCAATGAAGTAAATTATTATAAAAATAAACATTGTTAGAAATAAATATTAAAGCTATGTAACAGCTATCCATTTTATATTTGTAGCATTCAATGTTCACAGAATGGATAGATTACGATAAATGAATATGCTTTGTTGATAAAAACAGACACAACTTAAATTATTCAAGTCTTTTTTGAGCATAAATGCTCACCTTTACGAGTTTTACAAAGGTGGATAGACTTCAAAAACAGACTAACCTGTCCTCATTTGTTATAGAAGCTCTGAAGATAAGCATTTGAGTAATTTAAGTTTTGTCCCTTTTTGTTGATATATCATGTTTGTTTATTGTTATCTAAGAATAGTGAAGAAAAGAAAATCAATTTTTCTTTCTAATTAACATAGAACCTGCATTTCTACGCTGCTTGGAGGGGAGAGAATTGATTATGTCAGTTTGAGCTATATAACTTGTGCCAAAACAGTCTGGCAAGTAATGCAGAAATGCAACTTTTTGCATTAGCTGAGGAAGAATAGTTGACTTTTGTTCATTTTTCTGAAGATGGTGTAGACCTTGTATCTTTATTCTATTACTACTACTATAGTATTCTTCAGGATCCTCTTTATGAATGGACAGATAATTATTAATGTCAAATTGTTCAGAATAGAATTTAAAATCTTTAATTTTTAACATAATATGCAAAATTTAATTTACATTACTTTTTAAGTTTTTAATGATAAAATTTCACTATTGCTCAAAATAAAAATTTAGAATGTTGTTATATATTAGAAAATGCTAATAATAATAGTTATATGCTATACAATTTACAATTTATTTTTAAGATTTTCAAATATTTACTTTAAAAAAATTCTTAATTTTGAATAATACATTTATAAATACAGTACTTTATTTTTCAGAAAAAAATTGACAATCAAACAGTTAAATGCTTAATACTGTTGCAAGTTTAGACACTTTTATATAATATCACTTATAGCCTTATTGTACAGTAATTATTTCCAACATTTGATGAATTATATTTAATACAATTCTGTTAATTTTTTTTAGTGAATAACAACTAATTATTACAATTAAATCTACGATTTCTTGCTTTTTATCCTCCACTTTTATGACTAGTATAAATTTATTATTATAACTTTGAAATGCTATTCTTTTCACTAACTTCTTTTTTCAAGCTTGAAAAAAGAAGTTAATCAAGCCTCTAATGAGAGGTGGTCAGGTGTCAGTGATATCTGGGTCCAAGACACCCATGAAAATTTCCAAGGACCTGGATTTCCCAGAACATCAGATTGACATCTTTATTATCTTGGCCATCTTGCCTCAATGCTATATTTCCTGTGTTAAAAATTGTATTTCCTAAAACATAAACTGAGATTATGATGCTTACTTGATGGTTGCTTTTAAGGAACCATCTAGACCATAAAAGTAGAGGATGTATATTATTTTCAATTATAAAAACAAAAGTTTAAAAATATAAGAAAAAAGCTCATTTCAGATGTAAAGACCAAAATTTTCTTATGAATTTATACTTCTAAAATGAAAACTGAAGTAATGTCTATTATTAAATCAGGAAATGAAATGAGTAATCATTTATATTTCAAATGTTGGATATAAGAAGTGATTTATTCTAGTGCTCTAATCTTAATTTTTAATTAAATAAATAAAAATAAAATAATTTTATCTACGATATGCAAATTAACTATTGCATTTGTCATATATAATTGTGATATGGATAGCATAGCATTTCCATTAACACTAAAAGAAATTTTTAATCTCTATTGTAATTTTACCAGCTTACATTGAAGAAATAAAATAAAATTAACCATTAATATGGTAGTCGAAGTGCTCTTTCCTGTCATAATAATGGCTTTAATGTCGTATGCCAAATGAAAGTCAATGGTATTTTGAATAATGTCCTTAGATAAATGTGTATAGTATTTTCATGAAATGTATATCTCATTGAATAATAAAGAAAAGGACCAGAATTATTATTTTAAAATTGTCCAAATTGTTAAAAGAAAAGAACTGCCAATTTTTTTAATTTTTGTTATGTGATTTAATGCATTTAATTATTATATTGTTATATGTCATTTTTTACTATATGGAGTATTTTTTTCATTTCTTTATACATCATTTTTTCCCTTACCCTTCTTGTTAATATATTTCTTAATATTTTAAATGAAAATTTTGATATGATGGAACAGTATAAAGATTATGGATATTGTATGAAAATTAGTAAAATTGTGATTGACTAGGATATTGTTTTAAATAAAACTATTACTCTTCCATAGTTTGTCATTTATTTAAAATTTAACTGGTGTTGTCTATTTTTTCATAAAATGTAAAAGTTCATTAGTGGTGGAGATTGGGAGAAAAGAAATATAAATTTTAAATACTAAAGAAATACAATACAGACAAACTCCATTTACAAATAATTGTTTTTCTAGTAATTGCAGAAAAATGTACCTTATAAATCTTCATTTTTGGTTTTTTTTTAATTTCATTAATTCATAGTAGAAATTTAATATATAGTAAATTCTATTATTTTGCATGCCCTGTCATAGTTTATTTAAAGTTTATTATTACAATTAAATTTTTTCAGATAACTTATAGTTTATTGTGTTTATTTTTGAACAATAAAAAGACAATATTTTGAAAATATGTACTATAAATCTCTAGATATGTTTGCAGATGAAGTAGCAGGTTTCATTGTAACAGAGGATATGGAAATCTATATTGTAGTAAAGAGTAATTTACTCATGTAAATGCTCAGGTTTTGACTTCCAGAGTTTTTTGGATTTTCTTTTGTATAAAAATTGGCAAATATTGCTTTGACAACAATATGAATCATAACAGTGCACACATACAGTCAAACCAAACAGAACCAAGTTAATAAAGAGAAACTTATTGAATATCAAGTTGAACTAGATATGTTCTATCATACTTATTAATACTGCAGTGGAAGTATAGCACCAAACCACTTTGTAGTACCTTCTAAACAATTCTCCAATAGATTATTATCTTGATAATGACTAAAGTTTTCAATCCTTCAGCTGGATCTCTTTCAGGTCAAACATAATGGAACATTTTTAAAACACAATGTTTAATTGAATGCATCTCCAGGTTAAATTTGCTGCACTAGATATGTACTAGATAATTATTGTTTTATTTTTGAAATAAATAAAATATAGTCCATATATTATAATATTTGAATTATTTTTTCAATTGAAACTATTCACTAAGATAGCATTACTAAATGCATTCCAGATGCACTGTTTGAGAAAAATACTGGTGTAGCTCTTCTACAACACATATGCAATGAAAACATTAAAAGGTATTGATTAAATCAGCCAACTATATCATCAAGCATTCGACAGTGCAGACTATGATGGTTTGGACATGTACCCAGAATGGACCCATCCAGTTTGCCATGTAGTTACTTTGGATAGAAAAACCAAAGACTGGAAGATACAATATAATGTGCCCAAAAAAAGACCTGAAAAAAATTGATAGTCTTTGACACTGTAAGACTAATTCAAACTTTTTCAAACAAAATTAGCATATAAATAATAATTTAAATAAATTTCATAATGAACTCAGTCTACATTGCAGTACATTTTTTACAGAGCAAACTCCTATTTAAGATACTGCATTTAACAGTACAGTGATCTGATTATCATATACAGCTTTGGCTCTCCATTTTTTTCACTATAAAAATCTGATATGTTGATACAGTAGAACCTCGAAAACTCGGCTCTCGATAACCCGGCACTCCGGATAACTCGGCCACACCCTGGCAGGGCAAAAAACTCCTTAGTTAATTAATTTTCATTATAGCAGCTTTATAAAAGTATAAAAGCTCTCATAAAGTATTTTTCTGAGGTCTGTCTTATCAGGTAAATTACTGTACACAGTGTATTCATTAATTTTCATTTTCATGTAGTAAAGGCTCTATGCCTTCATAAAGGATGTACTTTTCCTTTGTTTAAGGGTATTTGGGCAGTTTATTCTCTGTTGTATTCTCAAGTAAACAATACATAGAAGTACAGTACAGTATTTTCTGAGGAAACACTCATACTTATTTTTTTTAACTCCATTCCCGATAACCTGCCACCCTTCAGGCCACATTAGGCCGAGTTTTCGAGATTCTACTGTATTACAAAGAACAAATTAATTTCCATTAAATCCAACAATACATGGCCTCTTCACACACACACACACACACAAATAGTTGCCAACTCACTTTCCTAATGAATATTTATACTGGTTTCCTCATCTAACCAATGTTCACTTACTAAATGGCAATCTTTATATCTGAGTTTTTGTATCTCCCCATCTGTTAAGAATCCTGAGTACAAAGTATTTGTAATATAAAAAATACAAGAATGCATAAAAATGGTACCACCTGTGTGGATATAGAGAATTTGAAAGTTGTTTTTGTTCTCCATATCCACACAGGAGGTGCCATTCTGCATTCTTCTTAGCAGTTATATTCCCAGCCCTTTGCTTGAAGTTGCCTTTATTGGGCTGCAATTTGAAAAAATTGTAGACCTATAAGTTCCCACTATCATCCATCTTTCCTTAATCTTGAGAATGGAGTTAGTTAGATGAAAGAAAGGACCAGATATGGAAATCTTGGGCAGAAAGCCCCAATTAACTATACATGAACTTCTGATGCAAACTGGAAATCACATTATTTCAATTCAAATATTTTTCCCCTGAAAGAAGTTAGACAGATGACTGGCACAACTCTGATGCTAACAGAAAAATATGTACAGGGGCGAGACTATTAATTTTAGGTGGAGAGCATATATTTTAAGTTCAATTTTTAATATTTTAAATTTATTTCAGCCAAGTCTTATGACAATATCAACATAAATAATTGCTCATTATAATGTATTTTTTGAATGATATAAATCCAAAAAGTTAACTGAAAAGCCCAAAAAATAATCAAAAGATTTATTCCATTGAATGTGAAAATTACTGAGATTAAACAAATTGAGCATGATGATGTGAGGACCCAAATGGGGTCCGAAAGGAGGCAATTAACGACTTTTTGAATGAGTCAAGTTTCGTAGCGCGAAAGAGAGAACTTAAAAGATCGGATTTAAACAATGAACCTTTTGTCTTGTTAAAAGATTTTAAACAATAGATAGAGTAATCTTTTAACAAGACAAAAGGTTCATTGTTTAAATCCGATCTTCAAGTTCTCTCTTTCGTGCTACGAAACTTGACTCATTCAAAAAGTCGTTAATGGCTGCCTTTTGGACCCCGTTTGGGTCCTCACAATGAAAAAGACATCATGCATGCCTTCAACTTGTCTTCATTAACTGTGCATATAATTTATAAAGTAAAAATCATGAAAGCAGTTGAAATCACTATCCTATTAAAGAAAAATCTACTGCTTAATTGAAAATTGAACAAAATATGGTGTGTCCTTAAGTTATCTTACCCTTACAAAAAAAGCTGTTAGTCTTTTCAAGAAACTGAAGAAAAAGACAATGGAAGATGGTGATGAAAATGGAAAAGCATGTCGTGAAAAGAGAACTGTATAGCTTAAAGGTTACTGGAAAGACTACCTCTGAAGAAAAGTTTACCACAGACCTAAGAAAAATCATTGAGAAAGGAAATTTCTCTTACAAATGGGGGTTTAATTTAGATGAAACATTCATTTATTGGAAAAGAATGCTGAACAAAAGCTTTATTTCCATACAGAAGCAGGCTAAAGGAAATAAAGCATTGCAAGGACAAATTTAAATTCATATCTATTATCAATGTGTATGATGATTACATTCTTAAATGTCTTTTCATTTACCATTCTGAGAACCCTGTGCACTAAAGAGTGTAAACAAAATAGCACTTCCTGTTGTTTATTAGTCACATTAAAACACATGAAACACCTGAGTGATTTTCACCATGTATATGGAAAATTATATTATCCAAATGTCCTAAAGTAATGCTTGTATATAGGTTGTTCTTTTGCATATACTTATTATTAACAATTGTTCTGCACATCCCAACTATCTTACAGTATGGAATCAAGTACAAGTACAGTAGTTTTTATGCTGCTGAATATGACTTCGTTGTTGCAACTACTAGACCAAGGTCTGATAACAACAATAAAGACATATGCAACAGAGTACAAAGCAGCAACTACAGAAAAACAAGTAGCAGTCTGCTCATTTTTCCATAGTTGCTTGCCACTTTAGTATCTCAGTTTGAAACCAGACCAGCCTATTCAACCACTAATTGCTGTATTTGGAATTGAAGGTCACTATGCAACTGCTTTGTACTCTGCTACCTGCAAAGAAAAGAATCTTGAAGCTACAGAAATAGAACTGAAAAGATTAAATAAAGACTTACCATATCAAAATCTTATGCATTTCCTTGTCAGTGCTATTGACAAAAACAGAGAAACATATCTACAAGACAGAACTACAATATAAAAATGGCTATTGAAAATCTGGGAAATGCTTTTGACAGACTGATGTGTGTAACAAGAAATAGTATATGGAGAAAATTGTCTTCAAATAGTGCATGAATTTAAAGGTTTTGAATCCACCATCAAAGGAAAGCAAATGGCTATTGTTGGTTTGGTCAGAGGGCTGGTTGCAACAAAGTTGACAAGGATAATGTCCAAATCTTATGAGGAAACCTCACAGTTGAAGAACTATTGCAGTTTTTTTCAACCTTTTTCTAATAGGTGGCTACCAACTTGATAATTTTTTCTTGTGGCATCTCTATCTTTGTCAATATAGTTATTGCACTTTCCAAGAAGTATTATGAAGCTACTCTACAGTATATTTTGCAGCATCCTTGAAGTGTTGTGGCACCCTGGTTGCAAACTATTGAACTAATGCAGGACGAAAGAATACAAACACAAAGAGAACATGACAAGGTCCTAAAGATAAAATAGAGCAAGATTTTATGAGTAGACAGTTATACAAATTATTTGCTTCAGTGGACAATGCATGCATGTTGACAGCTTTACTAAATGCATAAAGTTAAATTTGTAATCTCTCAAAGTAATCATCACCCTCCACAAAAGTTGTTTTATTAACAAAAGTTCTACACTTTTAATTATTTCAGGATGCATTTTGGGAGAGACATTACTTCACTCCCCTCTTCAGCCTGTTATGACAGAATACAGATGTAATGGTGGGATACTGAAAGCATGTAAAGAAAAAATGTTTATAGTAGTTCTGTTAATAAGTAATTTCACCTTTACATGTTTTTAATATCCACCATTAAATTTGTATTCTGTCATAATACACCAAAGAGGGGAGTGAAGTAATGTCTCTCCCAAAATACTTAAAATTGTAGAAAACTTTAAAACTTTTTGTTAATAAAATAATTATTAACACTAAAATTTAAAAGTCTCATCATTGATGTATGAGAAGTCATAAAACACTTAATAATTATTCTTCTTTACACTCAATTCTTGCTTGTTTTATTGTAAAAGATCAGATGCATATTCCTTTTCATTCTTTTGATAATATTTAAAATATCAATAACTTTATCATGGCTTCTTGTAATATTTACCAAAATGAAATCCCATTTTCTAACTGGCTCACAAACATAATGTTAAGATATTACTAAACTAGTATCTTCTCATCTCAATATTCAGTTATCTGCACTGTCAACATTTCATCTCTTTCAGATAATGGTAAAGGAATTATCAATTTATGACACACCAACAAGATTCAAAATAATGTTTTTAAATCTGGTAGGTATGTCATAAATTATTCAATATTCCAAAATAAATGCTTTTTATATCAGGATTGATGGTAGAACTGAAGTAGGTCTATAAATCAGGCCAAAAACATTTTGTTCCATTAATAAACAATTTTGCTGGATAGTTATTTTTTGATATTTGCAATTGCTTTCAGTTTTGTTTTCTTGCTGAAAACTAATCAATGAAAGGTTTCATCAAATACCCCAAAAACATACTCCATAGTGTAGACAGCCTTATATCCATATGTCCTGGGAGGTGATGTACTAAAGATAAACTTATAAATCTTCTTTAGATTAGTGCTCCCTAATGAGCTGCTGTTCTAAAATTGCTGCTGACAGTGCTCATTTAAATGGACTTCTCTACTAACTAGCGCTCTGTTAACAAGAGTCCTACCAATGTAAAACATGGGAATAAATCAGAAACATAAGAGAGTGCGCTTGTAAAAAAATTGCTTCCTTACCCAGTGTTCTATTAAGTGGACTCAACTGTACAATAGAGACTGCAAAAATTCAAAATAATTTTTTAGTGCTCTATTTTAAATTCTATTTTCTGCAAATGTTAATTTTAGGTTTCGTAACCCACTATCCCACATCATTTCTGTTATGTGGATTGTTCAATCATTTTAAACAACTTGAAGGTTGTTTAAATTGACTGAAAATTTAAAGGTGTTATTTTATCTTATCTCAGAAACATCTGTTATCAAATTTAATAAGTTTGTCAATATAATAAATTTTTTCTGGAAAAGTAAGAGTAACATTGTTAGTTGTGGCTAGGACTATTTCCAGATTTTGTTTCTTATATAGTAAACAAGCTGTTTTGGACTTTTAGAAGTTTCAATATTAACAATCAACAATGATGTCAGACAAAGTAATTATAAATTTATCACTGCACAGTTTTCATGAAGAATATTGTTTTATGAATATATTACATCATTTTATTTAATTAATGATGAGCAAAAAATAAAAATTGAAAATAACTGAAATAAAATTACTTTTAATTTATTGTTTTAAACCAATAATTTTAAATTTATGATATTAATAATTGTATCATCAAAAAAAAACAAAAAATAATTACAAAATATTCCATTTGCATTATAGATCAAACCAGAATTCAAAATTACCTAATTACAAAACAATTGATCAAAAATGCATGTTATAAATAGGATATGTAAACTCTACTTGTCTTTTAATCTTTTGCAGATATTACATGTTAAATAATTTTAAAACATATACAGTATAGTTATGTTTCATAGGAATGCCATAGTTTTAAACCAAGTAATTTAAACATCATTTGATTCTCAGTAAATTAAACTTAAAATGGAATTGAAAAATGCAGTAATTTAGTTCTTAATCAACACATATTATTTAATATTGTGGAATATATTTTAATTAAATATATTAAATTAACCCAAACAAATATTAAAAATATTTCCACAATTCATTTAATATGTCTCATGATTCTTCTGCAATGTTGTAATTTCGATTCTTTCAGTGCTTGATCCAACACTTCAGTCATATGAATCAAATTAACCGGATCTATCTGAAGAAGGAATGATTTAACTTTCTCGTCTTGTATTAATTCTAATTTCAACATAATTAATGGAGTCGTCTGATGTCTGAGAGAGCGCGTGGCCAACTGAACATCCAATCTCCACTTCAGATTATGATAATGTGGATAAGCAGTGCTTAATCCTGATAATTCCTTTCTCACATCATTCCTCCTGCTAGAATGAAACTGCATTATTTCTTCTTGAATGATTTCTGGCAAATCAATTGATATCATTGAATCCTTTAATTCCAAATCACTTAGACCCATCTTAACTGCTTCTGTAATTAAATACATAATACCTTCTATGGCATGTTGCACCATTTCTGCATCAACTCTTAATTTCTGTGCTGCTGTCTGATATAATTTTGGATTTGATCCTTTCTGAAGAAACTCTATTGATAATTTACAAAATTCTCTCATGACTGCACTATCCAAATTATTTAAAAATTTTAAATGTTCTTTATGTTGATCATCTAATACTAACAACATGGTTAAGTCTTACTTTAGCCACTAAAATTCACTTAAAACTTCGATTACAAGGCAGAAATACACCCACGTGATAAAACACTCCTATTATTGACATCCGAACGAATTTTAATTGTATCCGATAAAATGATTGGCTGAAATGAAACTACGTCATCGCATTCTTCCAATTGGATAGAGCTTTATTGTTAAGCGTATAGTAACGTCACTTCCGATATGAAATATTGTTTAAAATACATTTTATAAATAATATTAAATTATTATTTAATTAACATATATATGAAATAAAATGTGCTTATATTTAATGTAACTTAATAAATAAAATATAAATAAATTTGATTACCGTAATAAATATATATATATTCTTGCCGATAGATGGCGAAACATTAGTCGTTTGTCATTTGGAAGTCTATCTTGGTTTTAACTTTTAAAAAATAAAAGTTATTTTAATATTAAATGCAAGCATTAATTTATATTTTAGTTAATTAAAATACTTAATTATTAAGTTTAAACATTTAAATTTATAAACTTATATAAATCGTAAAGAATTAAAAAAATATTTATTCAAACTTTAATGACACAATATAATTTCAAAAATCTTGACCAATCAGTCACTTTTAATTTTGAAACTAAGCTCTATATTGGTTAACTTAAATTTTTAAATATTTAAAACATATACTTTAATTGGCTAACGTATTGTAATTTTAATTTTTTGACTAATACACGAAAAAAATAATATGAAATATATTTATCGATTGAGTTTCTATACATAAATTTTTAAAGAAATTGTTGAAATTCTATTTATAAATCGGTTTTGAAAAATCATATCCGGTTTAGAAGTATGGCGAATGGAAAAACAATCACATTTTTTAAAGTTAGCCACAAAATTCCTTCAGTTTGAAACAGAGGGTCGACACCTGAAATTAACTTAGATACGAATTCTTTCCAATCTGCCAAAAAACATATTTGACAAGATAAGATTTCAAGAAAAGAATTCGTGGAAGGGAATTCCTTATTCAACTCATGAGGGTATTCCTAACATACGGAAAATCATGAGAAGTATGTGAAGCTGACTACTCTCTTTTTAGTAAGGGGAGAAAAATGGGGAATAGAAAAAGGGAAATAATGTTTCTCGGTGGAGAAAGAGATCATTTATTTTCCTTGAACAGGTTAAAAGGAAAAATCCACAGTTGGAAGAAGATAGATAAATGGACTTTTCTACTCCAAAACTTACATTGGGTTTAGATACTACTTTCTGGATATTTCTCCATTATGTAAAGAAACCATTCCAAAAGCTTTACTAAAACTTAAATTATTAAACTAATTTATTTATTTTTAAAATATATTAAAAAATAAATAGATTTATAAAGTTAAAAACCAAATTTATTTTATAAATTATACAAATGTTCCGGTATTACATTTTTTTCCTTGTAAATATGGGGTAAATTGGGTTGAATATTAAAAATTAAACCCTAATTTATAATTTAAAAATTTTTTATTAATTTTAATAGATAAATATGCGTTAAATAAGTAATTTATTTTATTAAAAGAGTTATAAAGCTGGAAGATTTTATTACCTTGAAGAGATGAAGATGAGATCAGAGTGAAGTGCCAAACAATTGCCCTAGAAACAAAAGAAGAAAAAAGATTGAAGGGGGTACCACCCATGTAGATAGTTTACTGTGGGATATTTGTTATACGTTATTACACTTTGTTGTTAGTCTTTCTAATGGTAGAGAGAAAGAAGATATACTTTACTCTATTTTCTGGAGACTGTCTATAGAAGAAGATGGAGACATATATCAACTGTCTTTACAAACGGGTTTGTCTTTTATCTCACTTTGTCCATCTCTTCGGGAAAGATCTTTTATTTCTTTTCGAATCACAGAATTCTTTTTTCTTCATTTATGATGACAACTATTTTTCATGTTGACGAACAATTGCAGCGATTTTGAAGTAGTATAAAGGATCGACAACTTACAAACGCAATAAATTTTTATCGAGGCACATATATCTATCTCTATTTAATGTGTATATATATGTGTGCGCGCTTGTGTTTGTGTGTATAAAGTAGGAATATATGAGCAAAGTTTTAAGACTTGCTAAATTAAATTTAGTAGAGACTGTTGATAAATGATCTAATTTAGGTAAACAAACAAGAAGCCATTTTGTGTGACATACTACACTATGTCAACATACTGTTATTGTTTGAAGGTTTCTCAAATTAACTAGTTGTTGCCTAAAATAGCCATTTAAGTATTCGGTGACACTTAATTTGTTTTGTGACAAAAACTAAACATTTACAGATACTTTATCTCTCTTTTGTACTTTTTAATAAACGTGTTTACTATAATGACGACTTAATTCGACTTCTAATCAAATTTCTAATGTATTTTTAGAAATAATATAATGGTATTTTTTTTAAAAAAATCAATCTATAATTTAAAAGAATTTAAGAATTTTATAATGCGTTTTTGAAGGAGGGGATGGGGAGTTTTTATCATTAAATCTCACTTGTACATATGGTAGAATCATTACAAATTTCACTCATTAAAATTCTATTAAATCTATTTATAACATTCTTTTTTAGAAGAAATCTATTTTAAGTTCTTTATATGTGAATTTTGCTAAATATTTTTGTTAAATATCTAATCAAAAAGCTAAAAAAAATCGATTATATACTTTAAGAAATTTTTAAAAAATGTAAAGAAACTTATTTCTCTATAAAATATTTTAAATGGAAATTAAACTAAGTAAAAAACAAGCAGAATTAATGGCGAATAAAACAAGTTTTGCTATAAAATTAAAAAAAAGAAAAAAGATCTATTAAAAAAATTTTAAAGTTTTCGTTTACATTAGACAATATTTTGGTTAGATCGATAATAACTAAGTACTATATTCCATATCATTATAGTTTTGAAGGGTCTCTAAAAGTTGATGCACGATATCAAAACCTTTCATTACAAGATAAGTGAGGTTAAAAGATCGGTTTACTAGGTTATCGGAAAACCAATTTAAACTGACAAATGAACCAACCATACTGGAAATTTCTCTCGATCGGTTTTTCTTCAAGATCATTGCTTTATATATATATATATGTGTGTGTGTGTGTGTGTGTGCATATATAAAGCTTACATATAAATATTTTTAAAGGGAAGGGGATAAAAACCTTGACTGGTGTTAATTGCAATGTAACGAACGGATTATTCTAATGTACTTTAACTCGAAATTGATGGCTAGGTGTTAACTTTACGAGCCATTGTGAGAAAAGATTGTTCTTTACACCGGATTACGGGTTAATTTTATGTGTAGTCTATATTGATTGCTTCATAATTTCGTGTTTATCACGTTACATAGTACATTTTACGTCTCTTTAATGAAAGATTTTTAATCTCGTTTTATTAGCGAAGAGTGTGTATGTGTGTGTAATCCGAGCTGTAAAAATTAATATAAGTTTTAATTATGACTTGATAGTTTGTAATTATTTAAAATTTATCGTTTTTTACACGTTATTCGATAATGGTTTTTCGCGTTTAATTTTATACTGTAAATAAAAAGAAAATTATTCTTTCTAAATACAAATTAATACAATTGCGGATATAAAATTTATACATATTTTTTATTACTTTACTGTGTATTTTACTTAATTTATATTTTTTCTTCACGTTTTTATTTAATATAAATGAATGCAATTGAAGGTATAAAATTTATACATATGTTTTATGTTTTATACTTTACTTCAATGTATATTTTATATTATAAATAAGAAGAAAATAATTCTTTATAAATATAGATTAATGCAATTGACGATAAAAAACTTATAAATATTTTTGATAGGAATAATAAATTTTTTCTTGTACAGAAAAAAATGTAGTTTGATCACGCAATATTCGTGACACCATGAAACATATTCGTGTGAAGTGTCGGATATCTACGAAATAAAATTTTGATTACTTTTTTACGATTTACATTTTTTATTAATTTATTTTGTCGATTAACAATATATTTGATTTACCGAAGACAA
Organism: Centruroides sculpturatus; assembly: GCF_000671375.1. NCBI lineage: Eukaryota > Metazoa > Arthropoda > Arachnida > Scorpiones > Buthidae > Centruroides > Centruroides sculpturatus. The sequence goes on along the minus strand of NW_019384367.1, from coordinate 277,427 downwards.
AATAAAAGCACGTATCAAATGGATAGAATTTACCAGAACCACTTCTGATGGATCATTCTTAAAAGGATAAGATGTTGGATGTTTCGTGTCAAGCATCTTGCTATAGACGATGAAACTGGATGAAAGATAAGTCTACTATCTATCATAAAATATATACTGATCTAGTATATTTTCTTTGCGGAATATAAATATAAAATTATATTCTGTGGGTGTAACTAAACTATACATTTCTTTATGATTTAACTACTAAGTTTGGTATAAAATAAAGAAATATATGTTTTAGTTTTATCAACAGAATAAATTATATACAAATATAATTTTATGTTTACATTTTCTAAAGAAAAATAATTTAAGAAATCGAAAAATGCTTTATTCTTTTGAAGAAAAACAAACATTTCTTTATTATTTAAATGTTAGGTTTTATCTAAAAATAGTTGAATTTGATCTACAGGAATATGTGCTATGACACTATGTAGACAATGTATACAAGACTAGTTACAAAGATAATAATTATAATAGAAGCTGGCACAAACTATTATAAGGGTTAAATTTCTGTCTTATGCTTTATTACGTAAAACTTTACAAAAATTATTCAAAATGAGATCAAGAGAGGTCTCATTTTGAATATTTTTTGTGGAGTTTGTAAATAAGTTATTAATTAATTTGTTCAAACAAATTATTTAAAATCGTTTGTCAAGCGATTCATATTGTTAGCTTAGTTTTGGGCCATTCTATTTTCAATAGAAGATAAAAATCTCTCGACCTTTATAACAAATTCCTTAGATATGCATTATATGAGACTAGTACTGTACCATATAATATACTTATCACAGTGAAAAGATTATCAGAATTTTAAAAGATTATATTATTATCAAAAATTAATAAGATGGCAATTGTTTGTGCTTCAGCTGAAATTTCATTTTTCTTATACCATTCTATAAAATTATTCCCTTGCCAGTAGCGAGAAAACATCTATCTTTATATCACAGTTTGGCAATAACACTTCTATCGAATAGTTTTTCAACTTTCTTAAGTGGATTCTCTTTAATCCCGCCTGTAATAAAATTCCCGAAAGGTTCACACTACTGAACGTAACCTACTTTTGTGCAGGCGGATCAGAATTCAATCAGCGGGATCTATTGTATAAATGACTTCTTTGATCTATTTTAGTGGGGATTTCTGGATTAGAAGACCTGATGAACTTTCTTATAAAAATGCCACTTCTGGTCGAGTTAATGATATCGAGTTAAAGAGAATGTAACCGTAGATTTAGTACATAAAATTAAATATACTGTATATGTATATATTTTGAGTGGAAATTTAAACTTAACATTCTTGACCGTCTTTTAAAGTAAGAGGTTAGAAGATTTACACGCTTTGCCGTTGAGTTTGGCCACTATCGATCTCTTCTAAGCAATGGCAGGAAATTAATGAACACTCTGCCGAAACACTGTAATGTAGGATGGAAGAGGATATATTAAAGTTTACAAGGGCGTGAAGTAGAGCTCTTTTCGTGCTTGTTAATCAACGGATATTAGAAGTTCTGTTCCTTAAAGCTCGACTGGTCTGGTTTCATATCGATTGTTTCGAAGCAATGACTCGAGAATATCGATGAGTTCGAGTACTGATGCCTGACTTATCTTCAATATCATTATTAAGATATCGAGAAAAATATATATAATCTCTTATTTTCTTGATCCTATACAGAAATTTCTTATTAAATTATCTGTTTTCCTTATAAAAAAAATTCTAACTAAAACATATAAATCAATTTGACTCAAAGTGAATGCTTTCAATTAAAGCAACTCTAGAAGAATGTTTAATATTTTTAAATAAAGAAATCAAACATTATATAAGAATAATTTTGTACAAAACATCACGAAGCTTTGGTGCTTAAAGGAAATTTATGAGATATACGATCCGTGATTAACTGGAATGGGTGTAGTTGCTTTAATCATGTCGCATAGCTTTGTGGTTTGGACATAAATTGCTTTTGCTTCGATTGCTCACTTCATAATATAATTCAGGAGTCTTTCGGAAGAGAAAAATTTGTTTAACTATTTCAGAACAACGCCGATGGCATTCATCTGAAAAGCAAACGTCGCTTCGTAGTATTTCTTTCCTTGACTTCTTTTCTCTGCTTGACCATCTTTCTCTTCTCAGATCCAGTTCTAATCCAGCCGAGTCAATATTTGTGAAACCATCAAACGAAGTAAGAATGAAAACATTATTTATCCAACCAGTAAATACATTCTTATGCCTGTCAACAGAAACTTTCGATCTATAAGTGGTCGGAAATCCTTATCCAAATATACTTCTAAAATCTCGAAGCTTTGCTCCGTTTTTTTTAAATATATTTACTGACGTCGCCTACGTCATTTATTTGATAATTACCACTGATGGTAATTAAATTACCCGTTTAAATTTGAATTATCCAATCAACTTTATTTTCTTATCTGATGTTTTTGTCAATTTAGTAAAATGCTGCAGCAATTATTATATTAACAAATGAGAAAAGATCAAAAATATTAATTTAATTCGCTTCAATCTTTGATTATATTTTAATATATGTTGAAATGTTATCAAATATAGTTTAGTTTCTATGAGAATTAGATCATAAACAACTTATTTAATCATTCATGATGGGAATTTAACAATTTCTTCTTTCATTTAGTATCAACAATGGTGCCAAGATTTGTGGAGTTTCATCATATTTTTTTTAAACTTATGAAAATATAAAATATTTATCACATAATAAAATATTATACAGAAAACTTTCAGGGGTTTCATTTTAAAATATTAAAATTAAAGAATTATTTTAAGTAGTTTCAAATTTCTATGGCTTTAACGCTTAAATTATTCGCATTTCACAACTGAAAGCAAGTAGAGAACTAAAATAACGTTAGATAAATTATTTCTCAGTAACGTTATTTTGGTTCTTTGCTTCCGCTTGCGAAATGCAAATAATTTGAACGTTACAGCAATTTAAACATCCGGAAACTAATTTAAAAAAAAAATTCTTTAAGTTGATTCTACTTTATAAATTTTTAAATTCGAATAATTCAAAATTTAAAAGCTAAATTTTATATTTATAAGCAATACTAACTACTTTATTTATATATTAATGAATTAAAATGTATAATTTATTCTATCATTCTATATTTAGCCATTGAAATATTGATTTATAAATTGAAAAATAGCGAAATGAAATGACTTGATACATCAAGTAATTATTATTATTTTTTTCTTCTCTTTTGCTTTTAATTACGCGATTTTAGTGTGAAAGGTAAACTTTAAAAAACATACAAATCAATATTATCAACATCTAGAAGTTAATTTAATTAAAAGAGAAAAGTAATTTTTTGATGGATTTGATGTTGTTTTTTTTTACTTTTTTATTGAAAACCTTTCAAATCATTCAAAATAATTTCGTTTACTTTTGAAAAATCTTCCAGAAGAGAAGACATTGAAGTGAGATACTGAGAGCGAACAATGAAGATTATCGCATTTCTCTCGAGAGGGTTCTTTGTTTCTTCTTCAATATTTTGTTTTTCTCCTTCATTGAAATAGAAAATAAATAAAAGTAGATAACCCACCCGTTCACTTATGCAAAAGATTTATAAATCAGTCGCACGCTTCAATAATTATCAATTCTTAAAAAAGAAAATCAAAATTTTTATTTCTTTTTTTATAACTAAACTTCTAAAGTTTTCTATAAAAAAAATATTTCTCGCTTCGATGATATGAATTTTAAAATAATAAAAGAAAATAAAACTTCGAATATTAATTTTTTTTTAAATTAAAATTTTACTCTTCAAAACCAACTTTAGATGCTAATTTAATTGAAAAATTTTGTTTTAAATATTAAATTAAATTTAGATTTAATTTTATAATTTTTAAATTTATATAAATGATGGAAATTATGTTAAAAAATGATAATGATTTTAGCTTTGTTTGTATATTAATTATCACAAAAGTTACTTACTTGAAGTAGTAGTTAATAAGATTGTCTCAGAAAATGACTTCTGCAGCCTCAAAATGGGAATGGGGAATAATTTGCCAATTACTCACGTTTCAATTGTCAGCTTAAACAATTTCAATTCTGTTCGACTAACTTCTTTAAACAACATACTTAGCGTTTATTTTATCGATAACTAACTTACCTAGAGAAATGGAGTTGAGTTGTTGTTTTAATCTCACCAAAGCTTGATGTCGCTAATTTATATGGTAATTCGACCACTCTACGTGGAAAACTGTGAATATATTTTTTTTTATATAAACTCCTCTTCGTCAAGAGCTGAAATCACATTAACCCTCCTTCTTTCCACCAGAAAGAAATGTATGGAGTGTTATTTAAAACTTCCAATTATCTCTAGGGACAAGCCAAACCTGAAAAAAAAATATAACCATTTTTAACAGAAATTAAGTTATTTTTTCCCATTTAATTTACTTATAATAATATGGACTTTATCCTAGTATTGAATTGATTTATTTACTTAATTTGATCTCCAAAATTTAAATTAACTAATGGGAGAATTTGTAACAAATATCGAAATGTGATTAAAGTAGTAGATTTTATTTCAAGTATTCAATTTAATTTAATTTTAATCATATATTATACTGCATGCTATTTGCTTAATTTTAATGAATAAAAGTAATCCCTGCATTATTTTTGTTGTTTTGTTTATACGTTCGTTCATTCGTTTGTCTGTTTGTCAGTCTACAAAATTCATAAAAATAAAAATAACTGGTAAATATGTAATTTTCAAGCACGTATCTTGGATAATTGTAATAAAATATGGCAAATTCAGCAGATATAAAAAATAAAATTACACTTTTCTTGAAGTTAAAAGAGCTGAAATTCTGCATTTAGTTAATATATTTGATTTATTTATGCAAAAGTATATCTCGAAAGGTATAACACAACATACAGAGCCTAATATTAAAATGCTGTTATTATACTATTGCTTGTACAATTAAATTTTCCTTATACAGTATAAAGCTTGTGAATACTTCTTCACAGTTTAATTATTCTATACACTTCAATAAGCATAAAAAAAGTCTTTATAAAAAATAACCATATATAACTTATACATTCTTGAGAAGGGAACATAAAAAATTTTTTAAGTTAAACCACTATAGTGATAGGTTAAAACTATTAATAGGTTAAGCAATAATAATGGAGTAATAAACTCGAATTAAATTAACCAAAGCTGTCGTTTAATGTAATTAAATTGTTACGGATTCTAGACGTAAATTAAAATTAAAATGATCCCATTATATAGCTATAATAAGACACTATAAACAGTAACTATCGTTAAGATAGCTATCGTAAATTAAGCAACAATAGTGAAAATATGAGCTAAAGGCTAGAGATGACATATGCTGATATATAGTATAGCAGTAAAGAATATATACAGCTGGAACGTTTCCGCAGATTTTAATCAGAAAAACACTCGTTAATTTTCCCTTCATTATTCAACTTAACAGGAGTAAGAAGTACAGTCATTCTTTTGTTTACGGTTAGCAGTAATTAAGAAATTTAATTAACAAGCTCTATTTTTTGAAGTAAATTAAATTCTTTTTCTATTCGTATTTCTTTTTTTCTCCTCCTTCCCTATTCCAAGTTTTAATGCCGAATTATTTTTAATAATGTTTTCCCATTTTATGAAAAATAATTGACAAAAATTAGAATATGTTTTTATTAAAATTTTAATTTTTTAAACATTAAAAAGTTACAACTAGCTATTTTAATTTTAATTAATTCTTAAATTTAAGTTAGTATTGAATTAATGAATAAAATATAAGATTGTATATTTTTTTTAAATTATGAAAAATTCGTTTTATTTTTAAATTAATGTATGGAAAAATTAAATAAATTAAACTCTTGCAAAACTTTGTGTAATTTTCAATTAATCCGTATCGGTTAATTTAAAATTTAAAAAAATAATGCCGTTTTTTTCTTTAATTAATCCTTATTGGTCAATTTTAAATTTAAAAATAACAATACCGCACGCTCTTATTTGTAATTTTTTGAGTCACGCCCATTTATTATTTAACCAATAATCTCTATTTGCAACTATTTTTTTTTTTTTAATTTGAAATTTTGAATTCAAATTTTGAAATTGCCATTATTAATTCCTAAAGTATTAATTTTTAAAATTAACTTTAATAAACATTAGAATTTAATAGTTTTTTTTAAATAAATTTGTAATATCTTTATTGAAATTTAATTCTTAAATTTAGTCTTTTACAAAATCTTTAAAGAAAAGAACTCGCTGAATGAATACCGTGATCTAGTAGGAGCAAAGTTTGTATTTCAATCGGTTAGAATAGGAGGTATAGACTCTTCGCTAATATATGTTGTGCTTGTCAGAGCGTGATTTCATTGTACTCTATGTCATCCAGTGTACTGTCAGAGAAATTTCTATTAGATTATTCATAGAGTCAACCATGTGGCAAGAATACACTTTGCTGAATAAGCGAATTTTTAGTTGCAAATACATGTAAGAGAAAAATAACAATTGTATTTTTCAAGAAATCTGAATTTTTTTCTATAATAGAATCGATATTTATAAGCATGACATAAAAATTTTAAAGTTTAAACATTTAAAGACACTTGTACCGATATATTTATAACAAAGGTATATTTAATACTTCTACTTATAACTTTATACATTCTTTACCTAAAAATATAAAATACGGAGATATAAAAGTATGTTTAATATTTTAAATTTTATGAGTTAATTATGTATTTAACTATTATAAATCATGTTCAAAATTTGCTCACTTTATTACCATATTTTATATTTTCTAGGTAAATAATTTATAAAATTTTAAGTAAAAATATGATTCTCTGTTCAGTACATTTAGAGAAATGCATTATAACATAATGAAAAAAATTTCTCGCAGTAACAAACCATTTTCAAATCTGCATTTAAATCTATATATGACATACTTATGAAACATAGGTATTGCTATGCATTAAGTCAAATTTGATTAAGTTTTTTTTTTAATTTAATTCCAGAGAGTAATGCCAAAGTCAATAAAAATTCAGGCGAAACCTTCAAGATTTTTATTGATTTTTAATAACTTTTCCAAATGGAACATTAAAATTTAAATTAAGTCTATAATTAGATAGAGTTAATGATACCAAGAACAAGCCAGAGATCTAGAAAGAATAAAACAGCAGAATAACCACGATATAACGTTAAATTGCCTCATATTTGTCTACAAGATGTTATTTAAAGAAAGATAAAGAATCTGGGAAAGAGAAAACTCGCGATCCATAATTGAATTCCGTAATGTAATAATAAACAATATGTAAAATATTACTCTAAACATCCAATCTCGCATCGTGGTTTACTATATTAATAAGAACACAGATGAGGATGATTTTATCTCAATTCTTTAGCAGTATTCGAAAGGGGAGAATCTACAGTCCGCAGATGCTCTTAATCTCTAGTCTGCCTGCTTGCCAGGAAACAAGTCAATGATGCGTAGTGTCGAGATTACAGAGCCAAAGGAATTTTTCCCACCCGAGGATTTAGATAAGACTCAGTCTCTCTAAAGGATAAGGGATCGAATTGTAAAAGATGCCATAGTCAGACGGTGATTTCCAAGGTCATGCCATCTCGTCTGCTTCAAAAAAATAGAATTGACAGATATATCAATTTTGTACCAACATCTTACCACCAGTCTTTTTCCTGTAGTTGTTGGATATTAAAATTTCTAACGGATTTTTTTCTTTTTTCTTATTCTTCTTTTCCATAAGTTAGTTCTCTTCCATAAGAACAGGCAATTTTCGTCAAGCGGCTAAAATTAAAAATTTTGACGCAGGAAAAAGCGTTAACTCGTGTAAAGGGGGAGATTTTTCTATCCCACCTTCCTTATCCTCTCTCTCGCTCTCTCTCTTCCTCGTTCATATTCTATCCAGATATGAGTTTTAAGTTAGCAGCTGTTGGAAATTCAATTTCTGTATGGATACTACTTTGAACCAATAATCTTCAACATTTCTGTATTTCCAAAAAGAATTAAATATATTTTTCTCTAAAAAGGAATTACGACTTATTTTATACACTATTTCCGTTTAAATAAATAGATATTCTTGAATGTTTTGAACATATTTCGGTACAATAATTTGCATATATCCTTCTTTTTTTATTTACAAAACATTTACAAGTAACATAATGGATTTATAAAAGTTTATATTGTGGTTTTCTGCAATTTAATCTATATAAAAATGTTTATAAAGAGAAAACAAGTTTCTATATATTACTGTATATTTACTAGATATAATCGATTATTATTCTAACACGTAGAATAGAATAATCGATACACTTTATAGCATTATGTAATAAACGATTGTAATTTTTATATAAAATTATTAAGATTTCAATCAATAAACTTTCTTCTTTTCAATTTTAACAACTAGAGAAAGATCATTACTTGTTACAGAAACAACACTTTAAAAATAACATATAATATTGAAAATAAACACTAAAAACAATAAACTGTTATATATAATTCTTTTAAAATTTTGTATATATTAACTTCTATTCAAAAATTCCGAAGAACGATTTAAGAAAAAATAAAAAAAAACCATATATTATTTTAAAATTAGTTTGAAAATTTTTGACATGTAATCAAAAAGATTTATTGTTGTAGTAGAAAAATATACTTTATACATTTTTGATTCTATTTCTCTTCTTCTAGGTAATTAGCACGCAAACTTTTGTATCTCTATCATTTAGTAATAGAGTATCATTTTGTTTAATTATCACAAAATAATTTCTATTTTTTCATCATGGAAAAAAGATATTAAGTCTTGATGGTATGAATTAGTCATTAATTTTACAGAATATTTTTTTTTTTCCTTCTTCATTTTTGTGAAGAGGAAGTTACGCTAGAAAATATACTTTTTTTTAATTTTTTTAATTTTTTCTCTGATATAACTTCGCATATGACGTAACAAGGGTGTCTCTAATTATGACACTTGTCAAGCAAAATTAATTTAAATTTGATGTGTGACGCCGAGTAATTTTGACAGATTAATTTCCATTAAAAACTGACGGAAATATTTATGATTAGAAAACAATAATTTTAGCAAATTAAATTCGAGTCGAAAGGGATAAATTTTAGTTTAAGACGAAGGAGAGAAAATGATTTAAAAATAAATAAAATTACATAATGATATAAAAGCTTTTTTAAAAATTATTTTTACAACTTTTGGAATTAATTTTTTTTAAGTTAAAAATGTGTTTCGAGCTGACAAATTTATTTTGATTAATATTTTTGAATTTTAAATAAAAATAAGAGCGGTGTATGTATATATACGTGTGTGTGTGTATATATATACTTATATGCACACAAAAAAAAGGACCAGTTTAAGTACTCCATGAGATAAATTATCCTTAATTCCTATCAAGGGAATTAAAGGCGACAGAAAATTTTCATCATTTCCTCATTAGAATAAATAGGAAGAAATGAAGCTTTCAACATGGTTCCTGGTAATGAAGTTTAGCGTTCAGCACTTTGTCTTGACAAATGGTAGCCATTTACTTTTCTATGGAAATCAAGCAATAATGAGTACTGCTAATCGGGCGCCACCTGCTGGCCAAAATTAAAAGCAGAACAAGATCGCCAAGTCTCTCAGACAAAGCCCAAGTGTTTTTTTAGTTATTCTAAAAAAAAACTTTCCTTTCCCAAGACATTAAAAGTTCTCCAAACACATTTTTAAATGATAAGGTTTTAAAATAAACAAGAAATTTTTAATCTGTAAGATTCAGTAGAAGCAAAATGACGATAACACCGGAACTGGGCGTTCTGTTAAAGTAAAGATGGAAATTTTGAATGACGTTATCTACATCTTTTACGTTTGTAAAAACAAATCAAGACATTAGGTGCGCTGTAAAATATTACAGATTTTAAGATTCACATCAGTCATCTCACTTATTTGAGCATTCGGAAATCCGTTGCACACGTTCTATTTGTGTGATGAGAAGGAAGAAGTCACGATATCTCGTAAAATGTTAGTCACGCCATTTAGAATGACAGTCATGTTTTATAACTTTTAAACATTTTTATTAAAAAGAAAAAAAAAGTTATAATAAAATGTTTAGGTATGTCTTCAAAATTTTCATATGAAAGACTTGAATTTATTAGATTTTATTGCTAAAAGTAGGCCCTATATGTAAATTTTTTAAGATATGCACCTTCCTTTTAAAGCTTGTCATCTTAATGATTCTTTCGTTAAATTATTACGATAATATTTGGTAAAATATAGAACTTCTAACGTCTAGATTATCAAAAAATGTTTTCTTTTTGAATTAAAAATATAACAAGTAATTCGAGTAATTTCTTTTTTAATTTTGTATATGTAAAATTTAGTGATACGAGATGATAGTCTCGTGCTATCTCTATCAGTCTCATAAATTAAGTATTAACTTGAAAGAAATTCTATACAAATTGATAGATAGACAAATAAACACGATAAACAAACTAAAATTTCAATTTTCTAACTCTGTTTTCGCTTAAGATGCTGAGATGATCATAACATATGGAAAAGGATAATGTAATAGATGAGGAAGTGATGACTTTAATAATTTTATAATGTGCAAGAAGGCTGTATCCATTAATATCTTAAAACTTTAACTCTTTAGGTCTTTAATTTTCGACAAATCAAGCGGACACTCAAACAGCAGGATGAAGGAAATGAATATAAAATTGATATTAACGTACTTTTATATTTAATAAGCTTATAATTTAATATCTACATTAAAGAACAATTTTTTATCAATTAAATTATATTATATTTAAATAATTAAGTAAAAATTTTACACAAATTTCAATAAATCTTCGGCTACATTTTTCGAGTACTTATAATAAAAATAAACTAATTAAAATCATTAAATCAGCTCGAATTAAATATATTTATTACCTTTGTTTTCATTTCTTTGATAAATATTGTAATAACCAACAAATTGTAGTATTGTGAAAAGACAGGTGAAAGTTAATGCAGAGTTATTATCTAAAAAAAAAAGAAAATAATTATAAATTAAAATCCGAACTCATTTATTTTATTATTTATTTTATATTTTATGAGAAGTGATTTAAAAATAAATAGGAATGTATCTAATAATAAAAATTTTAAATATATTTTTTTTCCTTTAGAAAATAAATTTCAATATTAAACACTTTAAAGAGCGTGTAATAAAAATCGAAAAAGTGGAGGAAAAACGAGTTAAAAACCTAATTAGTCGCTTGTTCTTTAATTACTAGTAAATTCGGATGTTGTAAAATTTTCACATCATAGATCACAATTTTCTTTGGCTATCGGAATGTTGGAGAATCTGTAAGAGAATTGAACTTTTCTACTTGGCATCACAGCTAAAACCACTATAATTACCCCAAAAATTCGATCAATTCGGATATAGAAACATGCAAGGAAAGATATGGCTTGAATGCACATCACATCACATCCCATTCCATACATTCTAAGCAATAAAAAGTGTTTTTTATATCATATGTCACGCGTCTTTTGTGTTACGACCACTAATCTCACTGATGACGTTTTTCATTCATCCACGCTCTTTACTGTTAAAGAATATGGAATAGGATTTTCTTTGTTATTCGATCGATTGGAAGAAAGTTAAGTCGATTACCTGCTAGCTTCATTTTGAAATATCTTCAAGTCTCATTTCGGTTCTTACTATTGTCTCTTTGATGGAAACGAAGCCAATTCACTTGATGTCTTTAGCACTTAAAGGAGTTCTTTTTTTTTATTTTCTTTTTAATTGGGATGGTTCTTGAGATGTGAAACACAGTACGTAGCTTTGCAATACTTTGCTTGCATCATTTTACTGTTTTTATGGTATCGATCATTTCAAACACGATTAGATGTGCAAATAATTTGCAAGCTGGCTAGAAAATTTTCTAGAATAAATGCATGATTTAAAGAATATTTTTTCTTATTGAACTCTTACTAAAATGATTCGAGCACGGCACCTGTTATACTTTGGAGCAATCTGTTTGATTGTAAGATCATTCCCACACAGTATCAAGTGAAAAACTTGCAATCTCATCTACCAGATGACATCGTATACGAATTGCTTTCAGTTTTTTTTATTTTTATTTTTTTTTCTTTCTTCTATTAGAAGGAGTAGAAATTGAAAGATACACTTTGTAGGTTCTTTTCTTTAGAAATTTTTATTGCTACTAAAATGTTACTTTAACCAAGTTTACTTACTTCGATAAGCAGAAAGAAAAAACAAAATATTACTTTATCATTACATACTAAATAATTCTAATTCAATTATTCTAAATAAAACAAAAATCTATTTTAGAAAAGTAGAATTTTTATTGTGAAAGATACTACATAAAAAAAACTGAGAGAATTGAACATTGATTTTTAGTTTCCGTTTTGTCTAGTTAGTTAGGGAGTTATCTGATGGCAAAAACATTGATGCAACTTCTCAATTATATTTCAATCAACCAAACCATTTATCTGTATCAATGTGACATTATTGAACAGTTCTAACATCACATCTCCAGACAAACAGTGATGTACACTCAGAGATTAACGAACGTAAATACGTCCAAGGAGCTTAGTAAGGCGTCAATGAGGGTTTTGTTTTTATTTTATGGTTTCTGTTTTAGAAGCTATTTTACTGCGTAAATTGCTTAAATTTGAGAAAACATCAGTTCAATAACCAAAAATGTGATTTTTTTTCCAGTCATAAGTTACATATAAAGACACTGGTTTAAGTTACATTCTCTTTTTTACCTCGATTATTAATATATATTTCCATAAAAAATATATTTTAAAGATGAATAATATTTTAATTTTTAAAATATTATTCATCTTAATTAAAAATTATATTTTAAATATATTTTATTTATTTAATGCAAATTATTAAAATTAACGATATTAAACTATTACAGAAACTAAATAAAATGCAAATATCTTACAACACTGCTTGATAAATTTCACAAATTAAATAACTTATTTGTTAAATTTTATATAAATATACTTAATTTTAATTAGAAAAGTAATAGCTGACCTATAGTAAATTACTCGCTTCTATTTAAAAGACCAAATAATACCCAATTTCATGATATACTTTCATTCAAGCTCTTATAATCTCTTATAATACTTTAATACCACAATAGCTTAATAATAGAGCTATTTGAAGTAAATCTTTGGCATTTATTTCATTTTTATTTTTAAAAGAAACATAATTCTTTGAAATAGGTGAAAGTGCTTTGTAAAGAGGAAGAAAGAGTTAAGAAGAGGATTAAGTACACTGACGATTAGTAGAAAGTTTCTTGTTAATCTGTACAACTTTCTATCATTAGTTAGCTTGTCCAATTAGGTCAACGTTCTTGATTGCTTCGTTAGAACAGACTTGGGATAATCTTTTCCGTTTCTATGTACTAATCTTTGAAACTCCAAAGATATTTTTTCTTATTTTTCTATACTATTTGAAAACAGATTTAAGTGAAGAATATATTTATCTGTTATACCAGACTATTTTTGAAATTTTTTAGCCTTGTAGGTTTTGTATGTGCTTTCTATACTGTCAATATCATGTTCAAGTAAATGTTAGAAACGGAATTTCAAATAGTAAATACTTTATCGTATCAAAAGATTTGAACAACATATCCTAATGTTTATTTTATATTTTCCGCAGTAGATACCAAGGCAAAATCAAGATTAATTTACTGTTAACTTCTTTTGAGTTGTTGGTCCAATTTCTTGAAAATATGAGTGTTCAAATTAAAATTGTATATAATATTATCAGAGAAATAGGAAATAAATTGAGTTATCTTGTATCAGAGTAAGGAAAAAGTTGTAATTTCTTTACCTAAAGCATTAAAACTGTAGGAATGTCAGAACGGAAGACAACTCCCTAAAGTAGAGTTAATGACACATTGCCTTCATAAATACCAAGTAGTGCTTTCGTAATGAATTTCCTTCGCGTGAAACTCTTGTTAAAGCATTTTAAAATCAAAAAAAGAAAAAAAAAAAAAGATAAGAAAACGTGTGATTGTTTTCGAACCCAGAATGCGAATTTCCATCGAAAATCTTAAAGTGAAATCGAAATCAATAAGTCTTAGTTTGTTACCCAACAAGAATACCTTCAGAAAATAAGTTTACTTTTTTGGAATTTATATTTTATAATTTATTGAATTTGTAGAATGAGGAAACGATACAAGATTGCTCGAAGGAAATTTCTCTATTCCACTCAATTTGCTTCCACAAGGAAACTGCATAAATACATTCCCTTAAAGGAACGATCAAAGTTGGCTTTAAAACGAAGAAAAAAAGATAATAAACGTTTGAAAGTTTTGTGATGATTGAAATAAAAGAATAAATTATACAATTCAATCAACATAAGTAATTGTCTTTATGAGAATATCATTGTATATTATTACTAGTAGCACGTATGAAATAAAAATCTGTTTTAAACGTGTTCGGAATCACTTTAAAATAGCTCACTCTATTAGAATAAAATGTAAAAATAATTCTTTTCTCCGCTTCATATGTTCATTGAATATATCTTAGTTCAATTCCTTGTCATCTCGAAAATTATTGTGTAACTTGTTGTATAATTTAGCAAATTCTCAATACAAAATGCAGTAACCGCTAAAAAGTTTAAAAAGTACATAAAATGTATAGAAGAAAACACAAATATAGGCTATATATAGGCCCTATATAGAGAATTGAACATTGATTTTTAGTTTCCGTTTTGTCTAGTTAGTTAGGGAGTTATCTGATGGCAAAAACATTGATGCAACTTCTCAATTATATTTCAATCAACCAAACCATTTATCTGTATCAATGTGACATTATTGAACAGTTCTAACATCACATCTCCAGACAAACAGTGATGTACACTCAGAGATTAACGAACGTAAATACGTCCAAGGAGCTTAGTAAGGCGTCAATGAGGGTTTTGTTTTTATTTTATGGTTTCTGTTTTAGAAGCTATTTTACTGCGTAAATTGCTTAAATTTGAGAAAACATCAGTTCAATAACCAAAAATGTGATTTTTTTTCCAGTCATAAGTTACATATAAAGACACTANAATTCGATTTTATCTACCATTTTAAAGTGTGCCGAAAAAGACTAGAAAGTTCTTTTTTTTAAACAAGAAAAAATTAAAATAATTAAAATATAGAACTAGTCTACCCAGTCGTTAAATGAGCGTGGCGACATGGAAATGGAGATAAGGCGTTATAAACCCAGGTGTCATTTCGAGTTTCATAAACTTAGAAGCAATTTTCGATTCAAAAATAAAATAGCAGGCTACTAAATTTTCTATTTTAAGTTAACGCGAAATGTCTCTTTCCGCATAAACAATTATTATAAATAATTTACATAATGAAGATTAAATAAATAAACGGCCCAAAATTCAGTTAACCATTGTAAAAATCTAAATTGATGCGTTATTGAAATATTTTGTTACTTATAAACTTAAAAGTATGAAAAACTGTCTGAAATGATATTAATCTTGTTCAGTAGATCAGTCCTGTAGCCAGGAATAAATCACTGGGGGGATAGAGGAGCGAACTGAAAAAATTCCGACTGGTATTTTTCTTGTTTTGGACAGCACTAGGCCTATTAGCTACAGTTTAAGTGTAAAAATAAGTAACCGTAGTTCAAATTTACGTGATGAAAGCGTATATTATATAGCCTATACTGCACTGACTAAGCATGAGCTTACCATGTCATAGCTTCCTGTAGCTACAAGTCTGCAATAGACAAATATTATAAAAATTGCTGAATTTCTTACAACATTATTAACTGATTTTTGGGTAATTTGTATAGTTGTTTACATCCTCTTAATCTTAGAATAATAGATTTCAGATACTTCTTAAGTGCTTATATAAGTAACTTATACCGTATATCAGAACTTACAGAAGTATCTAAACATCTATCATTCTCCGAATCTTAAATTAATAGAATAATAAGATTTAAGTTTTAAATATTTTCTAGCGATTAAATCTACACGTGTTTACGTCTATTATTTTTTTTACTAAATTTTTATATGATATGAAATCATAAAAATGTCCAATGTTACTGAAGAGAAATGAAAGCGACGAAGGCATCCTGTCTAACATAACACAAACATATTACCAGTAGGGAATGGAAATTCTCCATCATGTACAGGGTCATAAGGGATCACGTCGGATGACACGTGACAGATGACGATGTAAGGTCAAAGGTGACAGCGGTGCAGTTCGCACGAAACAACCCCCGCTGTTAAGGTTGGTATTCCTTCTCCATAACAAATCGTTTGGGTACAGTAAAAAAGTCGTTTGTTTTGATTTCTTTTTTCAATTGGGAGTATCTTAGCAGAAGAGGCGACCCGAACTTAAGGTTAAAGGTCACCTTGAGTGAAATCTGTACAGGTGGGTAGAGCTTCTCGCTTGGATACTCACGCAGTAAATAATCCCTATAAGTTAAACAAATTAATTTATTATATGATTATTTAGAATAATAACTTTTTTAAATGTAAACAATTTTATTCCTGCCTTTTATTCCGTTCCTTTTAAGATCGATTTATTAAGAATTACCGTATAGTTCCGGTTTTTCGCGTTAGGTGCCGCTATATCCGTGAATTTAATACATTCACGGATATAGCTTTTGCTATTCTAATAATTTTAAAGTTATTATTAAAATTGTATTCANGAATTCCTTGCAAATAAATAAATTATTTAAGACGCATGCGTAATGAAATTTCACATGCGCCACCACCGATAATTTTCTAAACGTCGAAAATGAATTTTTAGATATAAAAATTTTATATATAAATATAAAAATATACTCTTTATATTTTACTATTAATTATATAAATTATCTTTTAATATTTATAATATTTTTATATAAAAGAATATTTATTACACACCTGTGCGCGCTAGGACGATTTAAGGCATATAAACTGACAGCGTTATTAATGTTTTGGTGTTTAGAAAAGAGATGATTCGCAGCGAAAATTGAGGGAAAAACCTCGATAAGACAAAATGGAAAATTTGTTTAATTGTGCTTTTAAATTTAACGATGCAGCGGAGCTCTTAAGTCAACAAAGACGGAAAATTTGCAACTCACTCAGCTCGCCTGCAGCAACTGCAAATGTCAACAACTACTGTAGTTTATTACATTTACTGCCACCTAGGCTATTTGTCTGTTATGTCACCAACGCCGCTTGTGTAACTATAACAAATCGATACAAACCGACAATATATAATAGATAATTCTTTTAACGTATAACCGAAAATGAAATTCGTTTATGCCCCAAGCACATTACACATATATGAAAAAAAAAAACTTCTTGAAGATATTTGCTTAGACGACAAATAACGCCGATAAGTTTAGTAAACTGTGTCGAATTTCCGGTATGAAGATATAAATAATATCCTATCGGGAACTTATCTTCACCACTAGATGATGGATTAGTTATCCCTAGGGTGATTTTTGAATCCGGGATATTTTCAGTGGTTGAATAAAGATAGACATCCTTCCCGGCAATTTTCGGTTTTGAAATTACAGTAAATAATCTATTTTGAGAATTTTCTTCTAGTCATAAGCATTTCATTCACTTTAGTTACTTCCACTTAAGTTTGTCCCCAGAGAAAGGTTTCGTAATAGAATAGAAAAGGAAACTTGTGAAAATACTAGATTTCTCGATAATAATTAAAGGAAAATTAACTCTACTTTTATATTTATATTAATAAAATTGATATAGTTTCATTTAGTTAACGTTTAGCATAACAGATAAAAGTATTCAGTTTTACCGATTATGGGCCGGTATGACCTTAAATGGGGTTAACCAGCATGGCTAAGGGATAGATATCAATGCTTTGACTCATATTATTTATTTTAAAAAATCACGAAGTTCGCTTATGAGATATTTGAATGCCCAGAAGTAAACTTTATGATTTAGGTGTCGTGTTAACGCTTGTGGGGATCTGGATTTAAATCCCCGCAAGCGTTAACACGACACCTTATCGTGCAGCTATGATTTTAATAAATTACGATAAAAGTGTATGTAAACGTGAGTTTTTTTATTTGAAAATGACAAATCTAGCGATTGATAGGAGGTAGTTACGACATTTAAAAATCTATACGTGTCGTTGATCGCTACGATAAATCGCTATCGCAAATCGCTGATAGATTCCTCTATTAGCAATTTAAAGAAATGAGTCTCATGAATAAAACAAAGTTAAAGATTAGAAAATAACCTTTAAAAATCGTTTTGTTTCGTCATTGAATTTAAAATTTTTTTGTAAGAAAAAAAAAATAACGGAAATTCAATGAATTCTAGAATTTTATTTTTTATTTTTACTGATGTATAAACAATTTTAATTGAAGTTTCGTATCAAATTTCTGAAGAATTAATACATTTGAGAGAACTTTGAGACTAGACAAAAAATTATTTACGAACATTTCTAGCAATTAAAACAAAGGTTGTTTCTCTTTCTTCACCATTTAACATAATAAAAATCAAATAAAAACCCTTCTAACAGTCGTTAAATGAGCGTGGCGACATGGAAATGGAGATAAGGCGTTATAAACCCAGGTGTCATTTCTGGCACCTGGGTATCGCAGATGGCTGAACTATTTTGTAACTGACGCTAAATTGTTTGTAAATTTTATTAAACATCTACATTTATTTTCTTTCTTTCAGTACAGTTTTAAATGCTAGATCCTCCTATCTCCATGCTTATTATCCTTAACAGATGGTCTATAACTCAAGAGGAAATTTTTGAATATTCTTTTAACGCTCCAAGAACAACTCAGTGTTAATTGCAAAACGATAAACAATTGAATGAGTAAATTTAACGCATTTTCATATTTTAAATTTAAGTTTATTGTGATGTTCCTCTTGAAGATACGTCAAGAACAATTCGTATTTATGTGACACGTTGTTTGAATTTAATAAAAATATTAAAATATAAGATTAAATCGATGAAATTTAAGATAAAGTAATATTATATTTACGTAATTAATTGTAAGTAAAATCGTTTATAATTAGAAAATAACTTGATATCGATAGTTTTCCGTTTCAACTAACAAAACTATTCTCTTGGAAATGAAATTTTCAACTTCAATTCCGTTGAGAGTGTGTTGAGCACGAAACGCAGTTTATTTCGATAAAGAATGGAAAGTCGTTCACTTCAATTCAGACTCTTTTGAAAACTCGGAAAGTGGTCGAGAGTAGCTGGATCGATCCACTTTGATCTATGAATAGAACCGATACCTCTCTAAACTTGTTAAAACGATCCAACAGCTGTCAACTCGTGATTCTGTCGGTGAGAGCTAACCTATTTTTATAGATATAATCCCTAGGATATTTATACCTATTTATATACAGTACAGCATTCTATAACTTATATATACCAGTTTATTATAGATCTTTATAGCGGATCTCCTACATATCTGATCATTACGGCTAAAGGAGAGTTTGCAACCTGGATTGATCATATTTTATACATGAAAAGAAGAAAAATATAGAAAATATAAAAAGAATTTTATTAAATAAATTGAAAAATATTGCTTTTTATCCTTTCTTTTTCTATAATTAGCATTCTAGAACTTATAGGCCTATATTATAGAACTCTATGTGTATAAGAGGTTAATTATAATCTAATTATAATCTAATTATGGTAAAAGGAGGATTTATAATATGAATTTATCATATCCTATAGATGATATTAGTAAGAATATAACAAATAAAAAGGAATGTTATTAAATAATCCAAAACAAAGTTATTTTTTTTTATCCTTCTTCTTCTGTAACTATCATTCTGTAGGATAACTTATACTTTTATACTATATTATAATGAACATCTTAAATACAGGACCAGATTTACACATAAGCTAAATAAGCTGTAGCTTAAAGCCTCGTTTATGTGTCTATAGCTTAGAGTCTCACATTTTTACATGTAACTTTATTTGATGGAAGAGAAGGGCTTATGTTATAGCTTAGTGCAACAAGTTCGGCCTTGCTTACATATGTAATCATTATGGCTAAAAGAGGCTGTGCAATATGGATTGGCCACACTTTATAAATGGTATAGAAAATACGCATAGAATTTTTTAAAATAGATTGATAAAAGCCATTCCTTTATCCATTTTTTTCAGCATGTCAAGTTATATAAACGTATGACATATCAAATAAAGATTCTGTTAGAAAAGCCTTTGAACTATACGTCATCTAAACAAGTATAACATCAATGGAAAATATATATACATATCTTGAATTTCATTAAGCCCATTGCAAGACGTTAGATAAGCGAAAATCTCTTTTATTATTTTCTCCTTTTCATTTGTAGAGTCGATCTGTCAGGTCATTATGAACAATATAAAGCATTGATATATGAAGTTGATTTGTCATCTGGATTACGGAATTCCATAAAATTCCACACGAATGAGTGGAAGAGCATATCTTTTAAAATTTATTTTTAATCAGTAAAGATGCATTTTAATTTTAAATTTTATTCTAAAATATTTAAATTTATCAAATGAAGGAGCGATAGAATTTTGAGAATTTTTCCCCCTTCTTCTTTACAATGGAGTCTCGAGGATCCACGTCATAAAAGGAAACAATTGATATATTTTCAAAAATAATATCAATATCGGAAAGAATATAAAAATAGCCCAAAGAATATTTCTATTTTTTTCGACTTTCTCGCTTCATCCGTTGTAAATTGTATTGAGTTTACAAGAACATGTTTTTTACTTCCACTTTCAATCGAATAGCTAAATCCGAGCACACAAAAATCGACTGAAAAATAACTTTTCTATTACTTTACAACAGACTTTTG
The DNA here is from genome assembly GCF_000671375.1 of Centruroides sculpturatus. NCBI lineage: Eukaryota > Metazoa > Arthropoda > Arachnida > Scorpiones > Buthidae > Centruroides > Centruroides sculpturatus. Next base: position 256,596 of record NW_019384367.1, on the reverse strand, counting down.
ACATGAAATACGATGTGATTTCTTTCAGACATGAATGGATTTGGTGATTTGTTCTGACAACTGTATCAAGTGATTCTATTGAAAACTTCATTTCTTTCAATAAATATTATTAAATATATCAATTATTTTGTTTATTTTCGTTTAGGTTTACCTAATATCATTTTCTAAATAGAATTTTATCAAATCAGTTACAGTAAATTTTAGTTTTCAATTGAAAAATAGGCGATTTTTCCAGATGTTCATTACGTGTGTTGAGCACTGGAAGATGTCTTTTCTTGTGAGAATTTCTGTAGAAATTAGCTTTAGAAATTCTTTAAAATCTGTTTAAATCATTATTTGCACAGTTTGTAAATTAATAATTTTAATTTTATAATTATTATAAGCGAATTTTTACGGTAAACTTGCTTAGAAATCTGACTATGCAAGCTGTAAATGAATCGATGAATATGAAATATTTTTGGGAGCATTTTTATGAAAATAAGTGGATAAACTGTAATAATTATGAATTTTTAAATTAAATTTATAATTTTAAAACAATTATTTTCTAAATAGGATTTTTCAAATTAGTTGCAATAACTTTTAGTTTCCTACAAAAAAGCGATTCTTTCAGGTATTAATTTGAGTATTGGACAATGTAAAACATCGTTTTTTTGCACAGATTTCTATAGATTTTCAACAATTGCTGTATAACAAAGTTTGATTTAATAAAAAAAAACACAAATAATACTTTAAATTTAAATTTTGTAAGCGCATTTTTATAGTAAAATCACAATCGACACTCCACAATTTGAATATTTTTTCAATAAATTTACAACAAAAAATTCATAATAAAATTATAAAACGTAAAATATTTTATAAAATATAATATATA
>NW_019384367.1:231237-255420 GCF_000671375.1 Centruroides sculpturatus | reverse complement strand
TATAAATCGATTAAATAAATATATATATAGTTAGTGTTATCTTGAGAGTAATACAGTTGCAGGTAAAGTTAAATGTTTCAGATTCTCCCCAGAGGCAGTCAGACTGTCTTTCTTCTTAGTGAAGAGCTGGTGGACTTACGCTTTTCCATCGATTACCTGAACTACCCTTCCCACGGTCTCAACTTATCGATTATAACAGTCAAGCCAAACTTTCGTACAGTGAATTAGTTACTCTGCATCGACAATCGTTTTCTCGGAACAGTTAAAGGCTATTTAATGCTGTTTGTTTGAAAATGTTTTTTTAAAAAAATTTCTCTCTAAATATTTGTAAATAAAACAAATAAAGGAAAAATATATGAAGGATATGAGAATATTAAATGGCAATTTGTTAAGTTTCGTGCTTTAGAAGGACGTGCAAATAATGTAAGAGGATTAAATGCGTGTTGTAATTTATTATTTTATTATTTATTAGTAACAGAATATAATAAATAATTTTTTGAATGATTAAATCGTGTATTTTTGCTGTTAAATATGTATTTTTTTTTTTTAATTTGGTAGTGGCGTAGAATAGGATATAATGTAAACAGTTGAGGGATGTAGGATGCAGTTCAAGTTTCTGTCAATACAGGAGTTCTTTTTGGTCTCTTGTGGTTCTTTTAAATGTTTGTTCTATAGTAAAATACAATTTTAAATTCGCTGAATGAGCCTAGCAATGTTTTTATTTGCGTTCTGCTTGAGATTTACATGCTAGACTACAGAATCTATGAGACTATACCGTATAAATGAACATAAACGTGTGGTTTTGATGTAGCTTCCTATTTGTCTATCAGACTACATAGAATATAATGAATATCTTCATTTATATAATATTATATAAATTAAAATAGAAACATGTTTTCTTAGATTCTGTTTATCTGCTCGATTATATAAAATCTCTTGGATGATATTATATAAACATGTTTTTGCTTAGCTTTCTATTTATCTGATGTCTACACAGAAGTCTATGGGTTAATGCCATCTAAATGAAGATTAAAGCATATTATAAGCATTTATATAGAACAATATTCCTATAACCTATTCTACTTGTATTTATCTACTAGATTACATAGAATCTGTAAAACAATACCATTTAAATAAACATAAAATAATGTTTTTTGCATGTCTTCCTCTTTATCAAAATCTTAATTCTGACAAAGAAACATCTTAGCATTATCCTATATTTTTAAAATAAACTTCTACAGATGTACTTTATTATTATTATTATTTTTAATTTTATTGCCCATTTTATTTAGAAATCTATCTTTAATTTTATGCATAATATATTATTAAATAAACCACTTTAGACTCTATTCAAAAATAGTTAAATGTAAAAAAGGGCAGTGATGAACCACTATTTCTAGATGACATTCTTAAAAAAAAGTGAGAGAAACTTTTAGCCAAACAAAAGACAACTTAACTAAGAAGGGGGAGCGTTTAAAGCGACAGAAAGGAAAATAACTGCAGGCGACTCACTTCTCCGCCCATAAGGAAACGGGACAGGAGACAATAACTGAAAAGGGGACTTGAGGTGACAGGAAGGACCCCTGACACGCCGGGGAGGGATAATGCACGTCCATATAACGGACTGTTCCTATCTGCAACTGGCCATTAGCGGTGACGAGCGAATGACATCTGAAGTACAAGCAAAGCAGAAAAATCCGGAACAGCTGATCCTTAGGCAGACTCCATTCTCTTTTCAAAGTTGAAAATCTCGTTTATACGAGCCAAATCCCGTTTGTAAGCCAGACTTGTTGTCGATAGGATCGAACAAAGATGACTTTTTCTATTACCAAAGAAGCCAAATAGTGTATATATACAGTTTTCGATAAAATATAGTATTTTCCTTTCCTTTTTTTGAAATAAATATCAGTTTGTGTATTTTTTTTCGACAGGGAAATATCATAACATCAATAGAGAAGAAATACCCTAACTTGACATATTATCAAAAGCCATATAAATGATATATTTCGTTTCTTTTTTAAAGTCATCAAAATTGATCATTTGTCTTCAAAATCTGATCTTTCCAAATGGGATTATAAAAGAATATAAAAATTTCCAATGCCAAAATGACATTATACATATAATATTCACATTTTATACATTAATTTTTAATTTATTTCCAGTTATTTTTACTTAAATCTTATAGAATTATTCCAAATTTTTTGCTATAAATAAAAATATAAAACTTGCAGCAGCACTAAACAGTTGAAAATAAAGTACAAAGAAATCAAACAAAATTATATTTCCAACATAATTAATTCTTTAAAAAGAACAAAAATTATAATTACAAAACATTAAAAACATGAAAACTGTCGTTATAGAAAATTGAAATCATAAAAGTTATATAGTTTTGACGTAAATAAATCAATAAATTTGATAGTAAGAGAGGTTAAAACGTTAAATGTTTGAAAAATATATAACTTATCAGAAATATTTAGAAAAAAAACATAAAAATTATATTTATAAAAGATTAAAAATGGAAGTTAGAGTTAAAAAAGAAAGCAGAAAATTAAGGAGAAAGGCCTGTTGTGTTATAACGTATATAACAGGTCTTTCCTCTCCACATGTAGAACTGTGAGGCCCTAGGTTATAGAATCATAATTTGAGGCTTTAAAATTAAATTACGTGAAAATCCGGCCCTAGATAAATCATTAAATTTGATAATTTAAGACCGGTTTAATCGACGATTTTCTAAAGAAATCTGCATGCAAAACGCGATAAAACGTTAGAAAAACATATGTAAAACAGTTTAAAAGTCGAATAAAATACAATTTAAATCAGTTTAAACTCCATTCTAAGCGTATAAGCGAGAAAAACCAAAGCGATAATAACATTATTACATGGCTACTCAGTTTTGAAATCGTTCAAACAAAAGTATAGCAAGCCTTAATTACGTGCTGATGGACGTACGAAGTGTGACAAGTTAATTGCAGGAAATGGGAAACACTTTAAACCTCTAATATAATTTATTCTCAGTTGAAGGATAGTGAGGATGGTCTTCAAATCTAATAACGATGTGACCCTGGTTTGAAATATACCGACAAAGTCACAGCTGTTGTTGCTGCTGTTCAGAGCGTGAAGCGTTGCATTGGCTTTTGAACTTTCTGAATGAAATATTTGAGTTTACTAGTTGGAATTCGACGTATATGAGTAAACTAAGCCAGTAGGAAGGAGGAGGAGAAAGAGCAGAAAGAGAATCCGATCCAGAAAAAAGAGTGAAGATGCGGGGGAAAAAATGAATCTACTGTGAAATATGAAAGAAGAAAAATCGAATTGAATCGTAGGAAAATAATATATAGAGTATAGAGTATATATAGAAAGTAGTGAATCGTAGATAAAAATCAGAAAACAGAATAAACTGATAGAGAAAAAAAGTCTAGAAACGAGAATCCAATCACAGAAAAAGTCATGGAAAGAGAGTGGTTCTGAAAGAGAATCTGGATTATAAACAGGGAAACAAAGGGAGAAGAGAGTTGACTCATCTGAAAAGATCTAAGAAAGAGGAATCAAGTCGTAGGAAAACATCACAAGAAAAGAAACACCGAATGGTAAGGAAGTTAAAAGAAAAAAAATTCGATTTTATCTACCATTTTAAAGTGTGCCGAAAAAGACTAGAAAGTTCTTTTTTTTAAACAAGAAAAAATTAAAATAATTAAAATATAGAACTAGTCTACCGTGACTTCGTGATGAAAAAAAAGTATTAGTTTTAATCACTCGAAGAAAAAATAATTCGGAACTAAATAAATATATTTTACTGGTTGAATTCACATTTCAACCATTCAGTTGAATCGTGGTTCGGACCTTAATTTCCTCCAAAAATTACATTTATTATGAACGTCCTCTTTAGATGGATAATATTCAAATTTTAGTTATTTCGGATGAAAAGTGCATTATATAAATAATACAATAGTTATAATGTTTTTGGTTCCACGTGGGGATTCGAACCCACGTGAAACCAAAACGTTTCGGCCATTTAGTTGATGCACAAAGTAAGTAAATGGCTGAAACGTGGGTTCGAATTCCATCCAACTCTAAAAACTACATTTACTCCACTTTCTTCGGATGGATGCATACTTTATACATAAGATTTATACTTTTTATGTACTTTCCCCTTATTATAAAATTCAATTTAGATAAACTTAAAAGGAAAGAAAGTAATTTAAGTTTTTAAAAAGAAAAAAACATACTTAAACTTTTTTATTTTATTTTATTTTTTATAGGATTATCGAAAGCTTTTTAAAATATAGATACAGTTTCTCTGAGAAAATCTCGACAAGATTCCAAAACATTAAAAAAGAAAAAGAGAAAGAAGAGAAGAGAAAGGTCAGTGGAGCCTGCAACAGAATACAAAAGACGTTCACACGTGGTAATATCCTAAAAGTAGGTCTATCTTTTAGAAGAGTTTCTATTTCTTTTAGGATTTTGCATTCTCTATTCCTTTCTTCTGTTTATAGCGGGGATGCTTCACTGAGTATAAACTCCAGCACTCCTTCTCTGTCTGCTGTAGACAAAGTAAATACGGGTTGTGTCCAAATAGTTTGTATCACAAATAGAAATTCTTCGTATCTACTTTATTTTTCTTATTATTTTATATTCTAGTTTTATTTTCTTATAAAAAAAAATCCACCACTTCTTGGAACGAAACAACAAGAAATCTACGTTAAAACTTGTTAAAAATTTCTATATATTCCCAGTAAACATAATGAAATATAAAATTTGTTAGGAGTTACATTTTTCTAAGAGTTGTCAGGCGTAACTGACAGTTGTTTTGGTTATAAAATATTCATTTGGTTACCAAATATTCCTTGTTTTTCGAGTAATATATAATTTAGAAAGTCGGTAAAAATCAAAAGCAACATGAATGTTTTAATGACTTTTAAGATGTTCTTTCACTTTTATCTAACAAATATTTATTTTTATAACAACGTTATTTGATTAGGAATATGTTATAATTAATAATTTTTTTAAAAATATTAACAATAATTGCAAAATAAACAATAAAAAGTTCACATTAATTATGGATGGTGGTGATGCGGGAACATCATCTGAGTATATGTAGAGAGCGCGTTAATCCTGTTTTATCCACGAAAGTAAAAGTCAGTTATTATCTAGCACAAAAGTGAATGCTCTAGGGCATAATTTTTGTTGGTGGGGGATTGTTTTCGATACAGAATTTAATCGGTGAATTTCAATTTCCTCAAAATTTCACCAAACTAAACATGATGAGATTTTAGATGGAGTAATTTGTTTTCATTTTGTTTCTCTATAAAAATACGCGGAAATCTCAATAAAATGGCCACAGGAAATCATTCGATATTCCATTTACTCTGTAGAATCCGATGCCATTACAAATTCTTCTCATTATGATGCCATTCGTCGTACACAAGCCATGGAATGCACCAGGTCAGAAGCGTGAATAGAAATCAACTGAATACATACAATGCAGTAATGAGGCGCACTAGCAAGACACAAGAATACTTTGTACTTTATTCTATTCTCGAAAATAAGAACAGATAACAAAACTGAATATCTGCGTAGGGGCTAAAGTTGTTTTTTAAAACTTTTATGCTTTACTGAAATTATTAAAAGAATGGCTCTTGTAGAATTTTAAATGTGAAATTAATGATATGTCTTCAAATAAATCTTATAATTCTTGATTCGAACATGTTCTAAATTAACTTTAATGTTTGTTCTGCATCTTTAAACTATTTCCTTCATTTTCTTACACTATTTTTATTCTTATTTTTTAGTTTTTATACTAATAAAACAAGAACTTGTTGGTTTCTTCGTATAAGAAACGTCATTTTGACTTCTTAAAATAAAATATAGAATAATTTTATTTATATTTTTTTTCGTTTATAAATTTATAAAATAAAAATTAAAAAATGGAATTTTAAAAGAAAAATGTTTAAAATATGAAAATTCTGTTCTGAACTTTAAAATATTAATAAAATTTTAGCAAAGTTATTTCTTTAATTAACTATAAAACAAATATCTTTGTATTTTTTAAAATATGCTAATAAAATTTTAGTTTCTTTAAAAAATACAGACCTATTTTATACAATTTTTTTTAATGATTTTTACGGAAATTTTGACTCCTTTCTTTAAAAGAAATCAATTAAATCAAACTATAATATAGATTTTTCTTTGTATTAAAAATTTATTTGTATGTTTTTGAGTTAAAATTATTTATAGACTAATTAATTAAGTAAAAATTCTAAATATATAATTTACCATTTAACTAAACATCCTCAAATAACTCAAATAATATTATTAAAGAGAGTAAATTCAAACAGATATTTATTCAATTCCATTCACACATACAAACACACAGTAAATACAGTATATGTAAATAGTGATTAAATTATAAAATTGAAACAAATAAATTAAATTCTAAAACTTCAAACATAAAATTATCATATTGATATATTCAGAGGAATAATAAAGAGATTTATATCCAATTTAACTCCTATTAACTACCATTTGTTTTAATTTTATAATTTTAGAAGGCTGCGATTAACATCAACCACAATACACTATTCTCTTCCCCCCCGTCCATTAAATTTTGGATAGGGTTATAGAACCAAACATATATAACTAATTGATGGTAGTAAAGCCTTTCAATCAACACGAAGAGAGAAATACTTTAGACTTAATTATCATACAGATTATATAGAAGCTGGAAATGAGACTGAAAAGTGTTTGCTTGTGATAAATGCCTTCATCTATATTTGTTTGTTTTCCAGCTCTCGAGATGGACAAACGTGGAAGAGATTCTAGAAAAGAGATTAACAAGATTAAAATACGTTAATCTTGAAGACTTATATTTCTAATTTACTTGATAATTACTCCTTCTGAAGTTTAGTTAAGTAATTTGAATGGAAAAATTCTTTAACGTTTTATTTTTACTTATGAGTTAAGTTAATCCATTCCGGAGAAAGAATATTTGGATATTTTTTATTAAAAAAATTACAAATCGAAGAGGAACACAAATAGAAATTCTTCGTATCTACTTTATTTTTTCTTATTATTTTATATTCTAGTTTTATTTTCTTATAAAAAAAAATCCACCACTTCTTGGAACGAAACAACAAGAAATCTACGTTAAAACTTGTTAAAAATTTCTATATATTCCCAGTAAACATAATGAAATATAAAATTTGTTAGGAGTTACATTTTTCTAAGAGTTGTCAGGCGTAACTGACAGTTGTTTTGGTTATAAAATATTCATTTGGTTACCAAATATTCCTTGTTTTTCGAGTAATATATAATTTAGAAAGTCGGTAAAAATCAAAAGCAACATGAATGTTTTAATGACTTTTAAGATGTTCTTTCACTTTTATCTAACAAATATTTATTTTTATAACAACGTTATTTGATTAGGAATATGTTATAATTAATAATTTTTTTAAAAATATTAACAATAATTGCAAAATAAACAATAAAAAGTTCACATTAATTATGGATGGTGGTGATGCGGGAACATCATCTGAGTATATGTAGAGAGCGCGTTAATCCTGTTTTATCCACGAAAGTAAAAGTCAGTTATTATCTAGCACAAAAGTGAATGCTCTAGGGCATAATTTTTGTTGGTGGGGGATTGTTTTCGATACAGAATTTAATCGGTGAATTTCAATTTCCTCAAAATTTCACCAAACTAAACATGATGAGATTTTAGATGGAGTAATTTGTTTTCATTTTGTTTCTCTATAAAAATACGCGGAAATCTCAATAAAATGGCCACAGGAAATCATTCGATATTCCATTTACTCTGTAGAATCCGATGCCATTACAAATTCTTCTCATTATGATGCCATTCGTCGTACACAAGCCATGGAATGCACCAGGTCAGAAGCGTGAATAGAAATCAACTGAATACATACAATGCAGTAATGAGGCGCACTAGCAAGACACAAGAATACTTTGTACTTTATTCTATTCTCGAAAATAAGAACAGATAACAAAACTGAATATCTGCGTAGGGGCTAAAGTTGTTTTTTAAAACTTTTATGCTTTACTGAAATTATTAAAAGAATGGCTCTTGTAGAATTTTAAATGTGAAATTAATGATATGTCTTCAAATAAATCTTATAATTCTTGATTCGAACATGTTCTAAATTAACTTTAATGTTTGTTCTGCATCTTTAAACTATTTCCTTCATTTTCTTACACTATTTTTATTCTTATTTTTTAGTTTTTATACTAATAAAACAAGAACTTGTTGGTTTCTTCGTATAAGAAACGTCATTTTGACTTCTTAAAATAAAATATAGAATAATTTTATTTATATTTTTTTTCGTTTATAAATTTATAAAATAAAAATTAAAAAATGGAATTTTAAAAGAAAAATGTTTAAAATATGAAAATTCTGTTCTGAACTTTAAAATATTAATAAAATTTTAGCAAAGTTATTTCTTTAATTAACTATAAAACAAATATCTTTGTATTTTTTAAAATATGCTAATAAAATTTTAGTTTCTTTAAAAAATACAGACCTATTTTATACAATTTTTTTTAATGATTTTTACGGAAATTTTGACTCCTTTCTTTAAAAGAAATCAATTAAATCAAACTATAATATAGATTTTTCTTTGTATTAAAAATTTATTTGTATGTTTTTGAGTTAAAATTATTTATAGACTAATTAATTAAGTAAAAATTCTAAATATATAATTTACCATTTAACTAAACATCCTCAAATAACTCAAATAATATTATTAAAGAGAGTAAATTCAAACAGATATTTATTCAATTCCATTCACACATACAAACACACAGTAAATACAGTATATGTAAATAGTGATTAAATTATAAAATTGAAACAAATAAATTAAATTCTAAAACTTCAAACATAAAATTATCATATTGATATATTCAGAGGAATAATAAAGAGATTTATATCCAATTTAACTCCTATTAACTACCATTTGTTTTAATTTTATAATTTTAGAAGGCTGCGATTAACATCAACCACAATACACTATTCTCTTCCCCCCCGTNAATTTATTTAGAAAGGTTTTTTTTACAATCCTTCTCCACATTCTTGTAACTTTCTCTCTCTTATTAAATTTTTGTTTAAAGAATGTGTTAAATATATTTTTTAAAAATAAATATACTAATTCTGTTTTTAATGGTATTTATTATTTATTTCTTACATATATTTAAAATTTAATGCAAAATTCTATTTCTGTACTAAATTATTTAAAACAATATCAGAATTTAGAATGGAACTTTGTAATTTTACTAGTTTTCGAACTGAATATAAACAAAATAATTCTTTATTGTCTAAAATCTCATTAAGTTCAACAACTGTTCTCTCACAAGCTGTTACCAACCACGAAACAACTTCTCCTTTGTAATCCTATTATAGATTCAACAGTCGAACATCGTTCTATTAAAATACAATTAAAATCTGGTATCCAAGATACGGATTAAGTTACTAATGGTCCATGTGAGACAAGAAAATCATCTTCCAATGTCATACACAATAAGTAGAACAGAAGTTTTAAAAAGTTGTTTTTATTTTTAATATATTTAATGTAATTTCAAAGCTTGAATATTTAAATTTAAAATTTATTTTCAAGCTAAAATAAATAAGAAATTAAATATAAATATTCGTCATTATTCAATTTTAACGTTTATTAGAATGCAAAATGATAATTTCAGTACAAAGACAGTTACTCTTAATTTAATAATGTAAACTGACATTAGAGTATTTCATTAGACTAATTTAATAATGAAAACTTATTGCTAGATATCATTATTTAATATCATATTTGTACAATTTTATAATAGGTTATTGCATAAATTGCTAATTAATGTTAACAAATTTTGAAGATTCCCCTGTAAAGCTGTCTTCTCCGTTAGACGAGTTTATCAAGGATAAAGCCGAACAGCAGGCGCTTAAAGAAAGAAAAAAAGGGGGAAAAAGTCGTTTTAACAAATTTAATCACTTATATTTTCGATTGGTTAATGTCGATTTAAATAATTTTATTAATTTAACGTCGTATTTTATGTAAGAAAATTTTAAAAAATAATTTTTTTACCTGTCTGGAAAGCATTGAAATTCCCAACACCTGTTCCTCAATTGTTATATTATAGTGAATTGCGTGCGATGAATATTGACGGAATTTTGAAGATGTTCTTTCCATTTCCGAATTCCCAATAGGGATTTCGGTCTCTTTTAGAGAGACTTTGGACGTCATCCCGAAAGTTTACTTTGATGAATGATAATGTTCTCCTTTTTTTTCGTTACTGTTTCGTGCATCTTTCACAAAATACGTTTAAAGAATCTTAAACATATGTAGCGTGTGTCTGTGTGTGTATATATATATAAAGAGAAAGACAGAGAGAGAGAAATTGTTTTGTTTCTATCTTGATGTTTTAACCCAATTAGTAGTGCTGAGTAACGATCGTTGCTCTCCCACAAACGTTGACCGGTAACAAGAATTTGTACAAGGGATTCCGAGACGGCACTCAGCAACTGGTATGAGGATTCGCCTTACAAGTGGTCATTAGAAGTGATCTTAGTACTTCATCCTTATTGCTTTTCTATTACGTCACATCCTGTTTATGATTGAACTTCTGATTATCCTTCCCTCCTCTCTTTAATTCTTTCTCTTTTATCCCTACTCTCAATTTTTCATTTAAAAAAATGTAATACTTTCCAATTTAAATTTCTTCTTTTGTTTCTAAAAAAAACCAAATTATAAATGAAAATCTATAACTTAATTTATTTAGAAAGGTTTTTTTTACAATCCTTCTCCACATTCTTGTAACTTTCTCTCTCTTATTAAATTTTTGTTTAAAGAATGTGTTAAATATATTTTTTAAAGAGATTTTTCAAACAGAAAATTGAATTTTCTACAATTATAATTTTAATTTTTATAATTTAATATGAATTATTACATTGAACAGATCTGTTCTTTTAGCATTGAATTTATGAAAGCGAAGAGGGAGAGCGAGAGAAAGAGATTTTACAGAATAATTTTCTATTCTAGAAAGTTAAATTTATAGCCTTAGGCTGGCTATCATACTGAAGTAGTATTTACTTCGTTACAGTCTAAATTTATGTCGGGATTTCTGTTATGATAGATGAATGAACCAAAGTACTTCTGGATGTTATGCTTCACCTCATTGCAGCGATGCTTTCCGGAGAAACTACTCGTACAAATAATTTTCAATTATGTCAATTTTTTTTTAACTAGTTGCAACTCGCGTGTATTGAAATATTTAAATATTTGAGAGATTTTAACGTCATTTAATCTAAGAAAATTGTAAAGACACACACGAGTTTTTTAATAAAAAGATGAAAAATGTCTTACTTTTAAAGCAGGATATTGTAATTTTTCGAAGTGATTATTATAAAAAAAAACACTTTAAATTTGATCAAAGATATATTTTCAATTCACATCTCGTACCGTCGAAACCATTACGATTGCAAATGGAAGGTACAGACAACGGGGACGTTCCGTTTAGAATGTGATTACTGTTCTGAGAGTTTGAAATTTCCCTATACTGCACCAAGGCATAATTACATTCTTCCGTCACCATGCAGGGAGAAGCATGTGTGGGTGACACAGTTCATGACCTCCATTGTGTTTCGCTGGAGATGGAGAAGTGACTCATCTCAACCTCCCCACTGTCCTGGGCGTCAACCTACCTATTACTGGGCAAGGCAGATCTCCTGCGGCTTCCATGATGAGCTTGACTTGAAGGGGATGAAAAGGGCGGTGTGTTTATACTGTCTGAGTCAGCTACAGAGGTGTGGATGTAGTTAGCATCGTCGCTGGTGAAATCTTGCCTTTAGGTAGCCATTCTAATAGTACTGGCCCTTTAGCCAATACTCCTGGCTCCAATTAAAGTCTTACCACTCTGACAGCTCGAAAAAGCTAGTTAGCATTTTCCTATATGTTTATTTTTGTTTCCATTTTAATTTTAGAGCAGTTAATTACACTTTAAAGAAGACACGCGTGTGTGTTTTCCTTAGACGTAAACCTGTTGTACATCTTCTAAATTAGCTTGTAAATTAGCAAGAATTTCGGCTATTAATCTAGAATTTTGAACAGACTTCAATTAACTCGGAAAGCTTCGATTAATAGCTCGAATGAATAAATAAAATTTATCTTTATATTTATTCTTGTATGAGTTTTCTGGATCGAAGTCGCTGTCAAAAGAGCTATCATCCGTAACGATGATATAGAGCAATAACGAATTAATAATTAATGATATGCTCGAAAGTAAATGGAGATTTTTCCATTATTTATACAGAGATAGAACAATTCGCAACTATACAAAATATATTCATTCGTTCATTAATTAATTCGCTTATTTTTATTTTAAGATAAATATTTTAACGCAATTTTTAAATTAAAAAAATATTAAATGCAGCATCCAATTTGATATATCAGCTTCTCTAGAAGCGATCTTGAGAGGTTGGAAAATATCCAGCATCTTAAAATCATTTATAGAAAAGAATATTATTAGTTTTTATTCATTCAGATATTAAAATATATAGAAAATATATCTATTTTTAAATTATCCACATATCTTGATGTTATCCTTTACTAGTTTTAAAGATTTTATCCATAAAATACTCAACCATCAATTTCCAAACATTAGTTGAAAGATTTTAGTTAAATTTTATAGTCATATGTTAATGCATTTAAAGAAAAAATTATAGGAATTTCGATTTATAGCACTAGAAATCGTTACAGCTACCGAAGAATATTGGATTTATGAATCTCTCTCTTTGAAGAAATAAGTATCAAAAGTTATACAGTATATGGAATAACCTCAATTTTCTTACATTTTAACTCTAAATTTTGCTATTTTATCTCTTATTTCTGTATAATAAATAAAAAATTAGTTTCAATTATGATTTAAAACATCGTTATAAAGATAAAAAATGTTAAATTGGTTAAGATAAATCATGAAAATGTTATCATCATCCGCATCACTTTAATAAGTGATGCGGACGAATTTCGAGGTTTTTAAATTTAAAAATGTAAATAATTTATTTTAAAAAATGAATTTTCGAGTTAGTAAGAATCCCCCAAGTGCATTAAACTGACTGTTGACAGGAGAAAGGAGGATTATCATCATTTGATAATCTCTTTTGTGTTGAATATCTGTTTGATTGACAATAACAGGTGGGTATGACGTTCTATTCATCACTTGACCATTTTAAACCATTGATGTATTAATAATTAATTAATATAGGTGAATAAAAGTGTTAATGATGACGATTCAATGAAAAATACACATTTTTTCCCCTCATTATCCTATAATTAATTAAGTTGTTCCTTTCTTAATTAAGTATTTAAGCAAGACTTAAGCAAGAAAGAAGTTAATGAATTGAACGAATGGTAGTTCTATAGAATGGCACATTCATGCGCGCATGAAAAATGATCATTTTTACGTATATATCTTTTTAAATCATTGGAATAAATATTAAAAAATCCTAAAATTTACATCAAATATATTTATAAAATATAAATTTAGCTTAAATCTTAACATTTAAAATATGCATGATTGATTTCACTTCAGAATTTTTAAAATTTTCGTGAAAATTAGTGATAAATATCCAAAATTTAGCGCCATCTGGAGTAAAGTGCAAAAACTAATCGTAATTAATAACATAAATTAAGAATTACATTCGTATCTGGAAGTGTAAACACCTTCCGAATCAAATCAGAAGCGTGGAAGAAGTTAAGATTCGTAGGTAAGAAGCATTGAAAAAGGAAGTAAAAATTTTAATTATAAAATTTAAAAATACTTATTTATCTTATATAATTTATTCATGACATAAATTCTATAGCCAATGAATAATTACAGATAATATTACGTCAGTTATGAGTGTCTCTTGGGAGGAACATCAACTGAGATTGACCGATTTGAGCCTGGAGATATATACAGGTCCATTCGAGCTGAAGAAAACCCAAGAGATTGCTCTGAATACATTTTGTATAAGTAGTGATTCAGTCTCCTTTATTGAGTTGCAGTTATTGTAAGTCTTTCTATCTGCAGGGATCTGATCACCCGCGGATGCGGATAGAATCGATGTAAAATTAATTATATTACCCGAAAAATTACTTCATAACTAAGACATAAATCATCCCAGGACCTTTAAAAATATATCTTTTTCCTATATAAACATTTAAATTAGTTTAAACTTTATATAAAAAATGATCATTTCGTGTAATTTAAAAATAATAATAATAAATTCGTATGATATCGAAGGGGGAAAAAAATGAAGAATTCAACAGAAATCTCGAATCTCTTCATTACAAAAAATGAATCAACAGAATAATCGAAGGAGGAAGAAGGATTTTTCAAAAATATTCATCTCGGTTGCTATAGTAACATGTAAAGAGAACAAGTCAGGTAGAAATTATTTCGATTCTGGAAAGAGCCGGTCAATATGAACAGGTGAAAAGGTTATAATGCATAAAAGACTCGCACTGTATACTTCTCTTGATTCAGAACTAACAGTTAATAACAAATATAACGCTTCTATATGTGCTTTTTTCATTTTTTTTATTTACAGAAATGCTCGAATTCTGTATGACAAATCAACATTCTGCCTGGAGTTAAAACGTTATTTTTCATCCACCCCCACCTTAAATTCCATTTCTAAAGTATTTTTTTTACACATTAAATTTATATTTAAACGCATTTTTAAGCTTATATTTAAAATGAAATGTGTAGAAGTTGCTTTATCGACTTAGTAATAGCACTTTTATCACTAAGATAATTACATTTTTCATACAGAAAGGTGTGTTTATACGCTCGAAATTTGGTTAAAATATTTTATAATTCTTTCTTAAATAAATTATTTTAATGTTTAATTTATTTAATTAGTTTAAACATGATAAATTTGCTCCCAATTCTTTAAGAAAATCAACATTTTACCAGCTATTAAAATGCTATTTTTCCGTCTAAAACACTTCAATTTTATCACTAAAGTATTGTTTTAATCATTAAAATTATATTTAAACTTTATTATTAAACTTACATTTTAGAAAATTTTAATTAAAATGTGCAGAAATTGGTCTATCATTTTACACTCGATAGCATTTTGTCATTTAGATAATTACTTTTCTTCGAAGAAAGATGTGTTTGTACACTGGAGAATTAGTTAAAATATTTTATAGTGAATTATTTTCTAATATTTAACAAGTTAAGAATCAAGAAAATTGATCAAAAATACGGAAAAATATCTAGTTAAAAGTTTGCATGAAAAATATGTTAAGGTATTCCACTTTATGGATAGTTGCACCAACTTGTTTATCTATTTTCTTTAAAAAACTGGAAGAAAAAGTTTTTTTTTTTTAAAGTTTCGTCGGATCATTTCAGAGCAATGAACACGAGGAGAACATCTTTCTCTCGGAGATCAACAATATATAAGAATGACATTTAGTTTTCACGTATGGATAAACACGCTTGTTACTTATATTTTTCTATAAGGATCCGTCTACTTGAAGATTATCACTCGATTCGATAGAGAAAGTTTTGTCATCTGAAAGAAAAAGTATGGAGAAGAAGGTATCCTCAAAGAAAACTTTGGATAAATATCAAAAAATATATTTAAAAAATCCTTCTAAAAGGAAATAAAAAAACATACTTTTTGAATAAATAACGTTACTTTAAAGCCTTCTTTAATAGCAATTTTTTAATTTCTGTAGATATTTTTTACGATAAATTTCATTTTGGAGTGAAAAAATACTTATTTCCTTAATAGAAAAGTTGATTTGCATCTTCATAAGTGCTGAAAATATTAACAAAAGTTAATAATAACGAGATGACAAATGAACATTTGAAGACATAAAAGCTGTTTTGATTGATGTGGAAGGGGGAAGCCATATTGCCTTCAAGACTGATTGAATTCAGTTAATATAACTGATCTTGGCTTCTCTTGTTCTATTCAGCTACCCAACAGCAATTTTATACGCCATCATCCATATAATTGACTTTAGTTTATTATACACAGCTACATTGTTAAAACTTGTAACACGCTTTAACTACATTCTAGTTAATTAACCTGACAGTTAACTAAAGTATTAATAACAATAAATGATAGCTAACTTATTAAAAATACTCTTCCTGAATGTTCATTTGAAGTTTTATATACTCCATCATTCATGCAGTTGAATTTATTAGTAAATCTCATCATTAAAACCTTCGTAACAGGCTTTAATTACATGCCAGTGGTTAGTTAATTTAGTTAATTAATTAAATTAGTTAACTAACTAATAGAATGTATTCCCAACAGAAACTAGCGCCCGAATTTAACTTATAAAAGTTCCATTTCTAGAAGATATTCCTTGTTTATTATGGAAATTCTCATTATTAAAACCTTGTGAAATCCTTTAACTATATATTATTGGTTGGTTAATTAGTTAATTAACTAGAACAGTTAACTAACTATATTCTAATAATTGTAATTAGCGCCGGAATTTAATTTATCGGAGCTATTTTTATCTAGATATTCCTAGTTTATCACAAAATTTCTCATTACTGAGACATATAACACACCTTAACTATACGATAGTGGTTAGTTAATTATTTAATTAATTAAAATAGTTAACTAATAACTAGTAGCTAGTTGATACGCATTAACAGCAGTAGCATGATGTTAGAAGTGAATATAAAAAGACTAATTTTTCCTAGACTATTCCTCGTTTATTATACAAACCCTCATCACTAAACGTTGTAGCACCTTTTAACTACACGATAGCGGTTAGTTAATTACTTAATTAACTAGAACAGTTAACTAATTAGTAGTTACGTGTTAAATTCTGGTACCAGTTACTGTTGTAAGTACAAAAAAAAACAGCTATTTTTCCTAGAAGATCATTTGACACTTGTAACAGATGCTGGCATTGGTACAAATTATAAATTAAGCAAATATATATAAAAAAATAAAGTTTAATAAATAAAAAAAAGGATGATTTAACGTTAAAAAACTGACAAATATCTTTAATCAATCGATAAAACAATCATTTTTTTTTCAAAGGAAAAACCGGATACTCGGTTGAAACGTTAGACAGTCAACACCCTGTTCGTGTTTCTTATAAGTGGTAAGCATTCATTTATCAACCGGGAAGGTGATTGTATAACCACAAAGTGTGAAACGATCCATTACTCAACATTAATATATCTTGGATAAATGTTCCTTTGCTTTGACAATGACGAATTAGTCAAGTTGTTTAACATGTAACAGGGATTTCTTAACTACGACTTGCAAGAGGTAACCGATTCTGTTATGAATATTCTATATACAAATATTCATAAGCGATTAAAATGATGAAGTGTTAGAAATTTTGAGGAATAATTCTTGTTGAATTTGTCTCAAAGGAGAATAAAACACAAATAATTTATCACGCTTTACAATTTCAAGAAACATACAGCACGAGAACTTGCATTATAAATGATAACTCTAACTCTCTCTCCTCCTCATCTCTGATTCAATTATTTTTATATATAATTAAAGATTATTCGATATCATTAAATAAAATTTAAGAAAAAAATAATAATAATAAATTCGTATGATATCGAAGGGGGAAAAAAATGAAGAATTCAACAGAAATCTCGAATCTCTTCATTACAAAAAATGAATCAACAGAATAATCGAAGGAGGAAGAAGGATTTTTCAAAAATATTCATCTCGGTTGCTATAGTAACATGTAAAGAGAACAAGTCAGGTAGAAATTATTTCGATTCTNATTCGATATCATTAAATAAAATTTAAGAAAAAAATAATAATAATCTTAATATTAATTTTAAATTATTTAAAAGTTGTAAAGTTTAATGATTCTATTCCTAAATATTGTGAAGATAATGTAAACTGGAAGAGGGATAAATGCTCGTGTATCGTGGAAATTGAATTAAAGAGTCGAAAAATATACACGTGTGTGTGTTTTAGTAAGTTTGGAGAACATTAAAATGCAATTTTGTAAGTTAGATTATGAGATTTTTACATCTTTAACAAATCGTTAAAGGTGTAAACTGTGTTGTATGTGTGTGTGTGTGTATGTAGTTGTTAACGTTTCCATTTATTCAGAAAAGGGAGAAATTAAGTAAAGAGCTGCTGACGCCCTTAATAATCCTTCAAAAACAGTGGTGCAGATATAACAGACACGTGCATGCCATCTGGAGCGGCTTTATTGGTGTGGATTAGGTGGATTCCACCAGCGAGAAAGGGAAGGAAGTTGGATTAGCCGACTGTCCTTGCAAACGTCGTCCATCGATCCTGAAGGGAGGATCTTGCAGTTCCAGATGACAGGCGATGCTGGATATTACATCCACTACAACACCGTTCTGTTCTCTTTTAAGCATTTTCACCTCTCCTTCTCCCTCTCTCTCTTACAGCTTCTGTATATAAAACAATTATATACATATACAGGGGATTTCAATTATGTTTAACAATTCCAATCCCTCTCTGTTTGTTTACAAAATTAAAATGTATATTTCAAGCGACATTCTTAACTTTTTATGGCTAGAAAAGTCGGAAATGTGTGAAAAGGATGTGATTTTTCTTAGCTGAAATCTGCATTTATCACTTAAATACACATAGTATAAAATTCTATAATGTATATTTTTGAGGCAAATTACGCACCTTTTCTTAGCTAGAAATATAGAGAGGGATGAGCAATATTCAATGTTTCCTGGTAAGTCAAGTCGAGATGATGGGAATAATACTGGACTATTCCTAGTTAGAAGGGTCGAAAAGTTCTGAAAATCTACAGTTATTGCTTAAATATATACGATATAAATAAATATAAAGTTTATTTTTATTTATAAAATATGTTATTGAGGTAAATATTCAAGTTTACCTTCTACAAAGCTCGAAAAGTGTGAAAGATCTGTGCTTAAAAACTGCACAGAGGCATTAAAATATATTTAATTTTCAAAATACATTTCACAGATTTAATATAACAAGAAAAATATTATGTTAAACTTCATCTACACGCGTTATAGCCGATTAATTTCCGCCATTTTCCATCCTTCTCATCACGATTATTATCCAACGTCTTTCTTATGCTACTTTTGGATGAATCAATATCAAAAAATAAATGAAATATTTTCTTGTAAAATCAGTGATAAATAACATTTGACTAAATATCTACTTTATGGGATATAAGGCAGCTGTTGGGTAAGAAAATACTAAACAAAATAAAGGGGAGTAGCAGATGTGCTGCTGTCACTCAAAGATGATGTCTCTTCCAGACACTTCTAAAGAGTGCAGGCTTTAGCATGACGACAATAAATTAACGAATCAGTCGATGAGTCACATATTTGTCATCTAGTTAGTGTCTATAACAGAATCTCTCTAACCAGATAACAGATCCACTGTCTCTGTATAATTGCCTAATCTTGTTAAATATTTAGGGGAAACCCCTATTTTAATTGGATATCTACGCGAATTTTCATAAGTTTTTGCTTTAAATTTATGTATTTTTCTTATATTTATATAATTCACTCTGCATAAGAACATCACTCGACAGATGAATAGCTGTAACTTGAAGTTCTTGTTACATATTTAAGGGAAAATCCCTATTTTAATTTGATATTTACGTGACTGTTGACAACGTGTTTTGCTTCAAATTTATCCTTCTGTAATGTTATTTTTAGATTCGATATTATTTTATTTAGTTAAGAATCTGATCCCACAGAAAAATAACTGAAACATAGTTAAATTTCAGGGAAAATCCTTATTCTAACCGGATATCTAGACGACTTTTAACAAACAATTTTCCATACGATTGAGTTGTATAGGAGGTTTTTAAGCGAGATATATTCATTAATATTGTAAATAAACACAGTTTCGATGTAAAAAAGGTATAGCAAATTTAATTAAAGTAGGGGATCTTCCTCCCAAATAAGGTTATAACTTAAATATTCATCTATAAGGTGAGGTTTTTAAGTAGAATATAGCTATAAATATATTAAGAAAACAGAAAATTTTTAAAAAATTCCAATTTTAACTGACAATCTATACAAATTATGCTTATAACATTTAACTTACCATACAAAGCCTTATCCCATATATACATAAAGAAATAAAAAGCATTGTTAAACCATAGATCTAGGCAAAAATAATTAAGGGATATGGTAATATATCACACCTTTCTAGAGGAGTACAAAAAATAGTTCGGGACATTGAAAATAACGTGAAGAAAAGAGAAAAATTTGAAAGCTGACATATACAAGGTGTAGAAAATGACAATATATAAATAGTTTTCAGCATTTGGATGTGAAAGTGACAACATACAAATAGTATGGAAGGGATGATAAGGAAAAATGAGTACAAGCCAAATAAGTACCTTTCAATATATATATATAAATACTTTAAATGTTTAGAAAATATAAAGAAAAATGTGTATCAATATATATTACTTAAATAATAATATTGATCACCTGTGAAAGAGCAACAACAGCGTTGTAAGTTGGATAAGTGAGAAAGTATGTACAGCATTTTAGTAACTCATGAATAATTTACAAAATCTGTCAAGTACATTTTTTATTCTATAAAAGAACCATTTTATAAATGATAAAGAACTATATCAAAGTAGAATAATGTATATTTTCTCTTAAAATTCAAGAACGAATTGTATAAATATAGTCGGA
Source organism: Centruroides sculpturatus (assembly GCF_000671375.1). Classification (NCBI taxonomy): domain Eukaryota; kingdom Metazoa; phylum Arthropoda; class Arachnida; order Scorpiones; family Buthidae; genus Centruroides; species Centruroides sculpturatus. The sequence goes on along the minus strand of NW_019384367.1, from coordinate 234,750 downwards.
CTTCGATTTAGCGCCGCAAGGAAACCTAAAAAAATTAGTTTTTATCAATGGTTTTTCCTAATTGTACACTGCTTTGTGAGTGATTCGCCCCTGAAACTAGCACTAAATCGGGTGTGGCGCTAAACCGGAGTATCTCATACAACAAGTATATGTTGTAATGAGGTGTACACGTAAGTTGAATTGGAAGTTACGTAAAAAGTTTTATTCGTTTTGACGTAAAAAGTGTACACTTTTCTGAAAAAACGAACGTATCTGATAAAAAAAACTGAACATTCCCCTATTTAATATTTATGAGAGAAGATCCATTCGCAGGATTGGCGCTTTACAGAGGTGGCGTTATTTATAACAGCGCTATATCGAGGTTCGACTGTATACGTAAAATCATCGCGTTAATGTCATCAAAGAGATGATGGAGAATCGTAGAGAAAGTGGAATAAAACTAGTTCAATTCCCCTAAATTTTAATTAAAAAATTAAAAAATAAATTGTTTAAATATAAATTAATTATGTTGATAATAATATTAATCATAGAGGAGATAGAATTCGGAGAAAACAGTCAAAATTAAATCGTAAGTTGAAGTCATTAAAACTGACAGACAGGATCGATACGACATCGCTTTTTCGATCGTTTATACTCATTATTTATTTTCTTTTATTTCCCCCCTTCTTCTTCGCATTAGCTTTATTATAATGGATAAACAAAGCTGCGATTGCTATCAAAATATTCAATATTATTGCTAAAAACATTCATTTTATTATTACTAATTATATGCCAACTAGGGTTTATGAATAGGAAGATTAATAGCTTACATTTACAACTCGCATTTGTAGGAAAGTCTGTAGCTCACTTATTACAGTTCAGTAATTTTGAATCATTATTTTTAAATAATAATATTATTTTTCTGTTGATTTAAATTGATATTATTTTATAATGTTTGCTGGAAAGTATGCCATCAACGCTATTTGACTAGGATCTTGGATACGGAGGCTCGAGATCAGGGAGGGATCTACATTATAAACTATAGTCTAGGTCTTTTGCTGGGCATCAGTTTAAGTACAAACAGGGTTGTTTGGCTCAATCTTGGATATAGATGCATAAGATCAGGGTGGATTTACATTATAAGGTAAATAAACTATGTCTAGAGCCTCACAGTCTAGATACAGATATTGCAAGCTAGATTAATAGTCTCAATACTTTCGAGTCAGAAGGCCTAAAATTATGATTTACATTAAAAACTAAATAAACTACAATCGAGGACTTCATTCTACAAGGTTACAACTTAGGGTTTCATGCTTTTAAATGTTCTATTATTTGATGAAAGAAGAGGGGCTTGTATGTTATAGCTTGCTCAGAATTATGTAAGTATAAATATGTACTTTTTAAAATGTAGTTTTATGTGAAAGAAACATGATATAAAGACAGAAAAAATCTGTTATTTTATTTGTTTTGTTGATTTTATTAATATGTTTCTTTAGTTTTTGGAGATAATGACATTTATGACAGGCCCTTATCTCGCATCATTCATACTGTAATTTTTGTATAAATTTGCTAATAAATTTAACTTTTTAAAGCGAATTTATATATAATTTAATTTAAATTTTTATATTTTTAATAAATAATGTCATAAATTATATTAATGCTAATTTCTGTAATTATTTAACTTTTTATCCTCAATTTACTTCCATGTTTTCCTTATATCAATATATAAACAATTTAGCCGATCGTTTGATAGTTTGTCATTAAACTTTTAAGCTATTAAATTTCTTATTAAATACATTATATTATAAAAATATGAAAATTTGATTCTATCGTTCTCTCTACATATATATCTTTGTTTCCATGAGCATTATATTTATATTTACATTAATAAATAGCTTGATATTCATTGCTACACCAATACGAAAATAGAATAAAGCATCAAGTTATGTTTAAGTATGCTTAAATGCATGGAAATATCGCATAAAACGTAAAAATCTGTCATCCATCCTTCACCTTTATCTTCATTTTGTGTGTATTATTTATATATTTATAACATCAAGTAACTTGCCACTCAATAAGAAGACACAGTGAGCATTGAGCAACGTTTATGCATATATAAACGTATGGAAAAATTGCAAATATGTTAATAAAAATTGAAAATTTGGTACCCTTTCTACGCGTTTTTCTTCATATCTATAAGCATTATCATCATATTTGCACATTACAACTCAACATGAAGAGCAAAAAAGAGCATCAAGTTGTATTTACGTACGCTTAACATTATAAAAATACCGCAAATGTATTAATAGAAATCAATTATTTAAGTGCATTTAAGAAAAAGTTCAACCACCTAAATCGTTGACGACGGTTATTAATAGTAAGTTGTCATTTAATCATTAAATCTATCTGGGGGCAAGTAAGAAGACACATCTGACATATGTACAGATAAGAATATTCGATGAAAGATTTAATAGATAGATTGACAGACAGAGGTCCACCTGCTTGCAATGCTGCAGATCTCTTCGTGAGAACATAACTGTCTGTTAGTTTGCACAGGGGAAATAAGCCAGGCTGTATTAATGGATAAGACAATGTCCAGGAAATTACAAGATCAATTTTGTAAATGTCTTACAAAATTAATAATGGAGCTTAATATTTTTATAATAAGAAATCTTTATCTTAATTCTAAGAAAGCGTGTATAAACTGTACATCGTATTTAATATTGTATAACAAAGCAAATGGTGTGGGATGCGGAGATGATGAATGAGCAGGAAGATGGAGAAGTGATGCTGCTGCATTCGGAGATTCTTGATAAAAGTCAATAATTTTTAGTATATATATTAAATATATAGATTCCATTCGATATAAAAATTTATAGATATTTTTATTTTCTATAAATTAAAAAAGAAATTTAAGTTAGGTGAATCAATATTGGATTTTTTAAGAAGATAGTTTTGAGTTACAAAGTAGTTACTGGATTTATAAAAAAAATAAAGGAAGAAAAAATGGATCGAAGGATTTGGGTGACAGATGGTCAAAAAGATAAACACTACAGACCTATAGACAGATAAACAGATGGAAAAATGATGACAGAACATGAACATATAATAAAATGGATATACGTGTGATTCTGTGAATAAATTAAGGATGTACTCAATTTTTAATGAAATTAATAAATATTTTACATTAATTTTTAATATTAAAACTAATATTATATCTTAAATTAAACTGTCTACTCATACTATAAAATAAATTATTGATTTTTAAAAACATTTTTAACATTAAAATTATAAAAATATCACCATAATGAACGATTTACTCGATTTTTTATGGATTCAACAATTCATTTTTATAAATTTTAGAGTATAAACTAAAAATGACAACATTAACAAATAATATATTTAATATTTAATGAAAAAACTAGCTAATTAGCACTTATCTTTAATATTAAAGCTGAAAAAAGCATCATAAATAACTAATTTAATCATTCACTGACAAAATTAATAATTTATTAATATAATATATAATAAAAG
>NW_019384367.1:224479-231136 GCF_000671375.1 Centruroides sculpturatus | reverse complement strand
TCGTGATAAACACGTAAATAAGTTATAAGCCTTTATATAAATTATAAAAATGAAAGAAAACATGCTTAGAAAATTGCCAAAAATAAATTTTAATTAAATATCCTTTAGGTTAGAATACATAAAAATTTTAAAAAATTATTAATAAATGTTTTTTTTTTTTGGTCTAAAGTTTTAAAATTAATTTATTTTCACTATTTTTGAGCTATTAACTTCATAAATTTCCATGTTATAGTATATTAATTATTTCTTGGAATTGTTCTCGAGCCACCAGCTATGTAAGTTATTAATTAACATTAAATATTTTTGGATCAAATTTTTGAGGTTATTACGTCCGAGGATATATATTAAAGCATGTTTTAAGCGTCATTTTATTCATAAATTTATGCATATTCTAGCACCATTACCTCTAAACGTGGATATCTCAATATATTAAATGTATTTTAAGGAGCCAGTACGAGCAAAAGATACTAGAAACTATAGCTCTTACATTGCACTAGACTTTTTCGGATCAATTTTAAAATTTATTGGCTCCAAAATACATATATTGTGCTACATAAAAATTAAAAAAAAAAAATACTTATTAATATAAGATTTTAGATGTAAGAAATGGATATGTATTAAGTAAAGGTAATTTTTGGTGTCATTTTTACGAGTTCTTAGCTGTATAAATGAAGATATTGTTTAAAATTGGATAAAAAAGCATTAAATTCAGAAGTTTTTATAAGTTGTAAGACATAATTTTTATCAGAAAGCAACAAATCATAAAATGGAAAAGTCAAGACGGAAGTTCCTTCAAGCGGAATTCAATGGGACGATTGGCAACAAGCATCAGAAACGAACCAATCAGTCGGTTTGTCCACTTCTGTTGGATAAACTACACCAGCAGCAATTTTGCCGCTACAAATGAAATTATCTACTGATTGCTCCCGACACAAACAACTTATCCGATCTTCTTATACTTGAAACATTTTGTTTCCATTAATTACAGTTGAAGTTTACTGGAAGCCAATTAATCAAGAGGCGTTGGATTTGGAAAATAGAAAAGAAGACGAAGAAGAAGAAGGGAGGGGAAAAAATAAGTGTCCGTAATCCTAAAACCTCATTAATTAATTGCAAAAGATAGGAACTAATAAATATTCTTATAACCGAGTTCAAAGAAAGGTCAATAAAAGAATGGCAAATGAATAATTACAGAAACATGAAGGTTGGATAGTGAAAGACTGGGATTGAAATCAGGTAGAGAAAGAGCTTGGGGATTTATTGATTATACGATTTTTCTAGAAGGACGAACTGTGTCTCTAGGGGCAACAGATAAGACCCTTTTGCTAACAAAATAGCAGAGAAATGTCGCAGGTTAGCCTAGATAATTGTCATTTGTAAGATAATTAGTTTCCAAATGGAATTCCAACCCCATTCCTGCCATTTGGGTAAATTATATATGAGGTGTAAATAGTTGAATGAGTGAAAAATCTAAATCATTTCATTAATATCAATATATAATAAAAGAAAATAATTTATTTAATTTCAGCTAATTCAATAGCAAATTCATAAATATTTCACCACAAAAATAGCCAGAAATAATCGAATATTATGCCAAGTTGAATTTTATCAATCATCACTCGCAAGGCTGTTGATAGCATTGATTTGTTAGTACTAAAGTTTATCTTGTTTAATTAAAGAAATGCAGAAGAAAAATAAGTCTGAAGTAACTTTTGCAATATTTATTAAACGAGGAATTGTATTTAGTGCATTAAATACAGAGAATTTATCTTATAGAAGCGATTGAAGAATTCATAAATCGACTCGGTAATTGTTTGATATAAGACACATTGTAATTAAAGGGAGTAATTTACAATACACAAATCGTCAGTTGTAATTTCAAATAAACTGCTAAGTTTTCATCTAAAATGTGTGAAATTGTATCATAAAATTACACCAATCTAGACAACAACTCCAACGTTTTAAAGTAATGAAAAGGTTGTGTTCAGTCAATTAGCAGCCAGCACATAATTGCTATAGCTATCAGTACAATAGTAATAAGGAAGGAAGGGACTAGAGGCTATAAAACTTTTACAGAATCTCTCCATTGAGACCCTTTTATACACCCTTTTACACAACTTATCTTCAAGTTACAGAGACTTTACTCGGTCGAAACTTGAAGATCTTGTGCATTAAATGTGATTAAAATATCAAAATTTTCTTCGTTGAAAGGATGAAAAAGGTCGAGAATTCGCTAAAGATTGAAGGAAAAAATAAAAATAAAATGATGAAAATTTAGAAAATTACTCCGAGATTATTATGCTAATTTGACTAACATGATTTGTACGAAATGCTTTGAGTGTAAAAATAAATGATCAAATTAATGAACTGTAGCAAGATTTCTATTAAAGAAAAGAAGAAATTCGATTTTAATTATCCTTTCGAGCATATTTAAATAAATAAAAGTTTATTTTCTGCTTTGAAATTTTAAGAAAATTTTCTTTTACTTTCTCATATAAGTCACATATAATTCTTACGATCGATTGGAGTATGTGTCTTTTAATGCAGACGTCGAATAAACTTGTTGCTTTTCTGTTAAAAAATAAAAGAAAAAGGTAAATTTATTTTTTAAAACTTGAAAAATATGTCATTTATTCCAGCAGCAGCACCGGCTCTCTAATTGGGAATCACATACTTTTGCCACATGAAAAAAAAAGGAGGTGAAGAAAAAAGAAATGTTGAACGACAGCTGGATGCAGTGAAGATGCTGTCTCTCTGCTGTGTCAGCACATCGAGGTCAATCTGTCAGATTATCTGTCAGCACTAAGCTTCACATGGCTTACAAACTGACTAGGATGGTCTTATTGGGGCAGGTGTCGGCTTTTGGATGACACAAACATCAAAGTTGTGGGGGGTCGTGGCCACTATATTTTTGTATCGTGATCTCGGTAGTTTATACTAAACTTTCTACTTCTGTTACTGGATTAAACGTTTCTTCTTCTTCTTCTGTTTCCTTCTATTTTTTATGGTAAAAATTTCATATATTTTGTATGGAAAAAGTATCATTTGGGTGGATAGAAAAATCGTTCTTTCTTTCTTCTATCATTTTGCTTTTTTTTGCACCATTCAATTACATTTTTATCTAATTTTGTATTCTTAAAAATTAAAACTTAGAATATATTTGGGGTGATTTTAAAAATATTTTGCTGTTGAGATATAATGTAGCGTAATGCCTATATTTTGTAAATAATGGCCCAAAAATATATATTACACTAAATTAAATATGTTTTCAGAGCGATTTTTCAGTCATTGATGTATATTGAATCGTGTATACACGATTCAATATACATATACGACTCGGGGTAGAAGGGCCCCTTTTGCTTGTTTTTAAATAAATGAAATAGGCAGAATGTTTTTATTAATAAAAATCAGATTGTAATTTTTGTTATTAAAAATGACATTAATTATAGGAATAGGAATAGGAATCACTATGGGCCTTTCTCGAGGACCCTGGCCTTTACAAGTAAGCTATGTAAGCTGTAACTTAGGACCTCGAGTATCAAGGGGCCTCAAAAAATTTCTACAAAAAAGAAAATTGAAGTCAAATTTTGTAATAATTTTTTTTTANTAACAATAAAGAATTAAAAATCTCCAAAAATAAATATTCATATTAATTAATTTATTTACTTGTTTGTAATTAATGAAATGAACTTTCAACTCATTAGTCAGTTGAGAGTATCATATTTCTAACGATCAATATTTAGGTTAAGTAAAATTATGATGAGAAGAATTGGAAATAATTACTCATCAGTGAGAATTTCTTAATTTTATCATCATTAGAAACGTTTAGAGGCAAGAAAAATTTAAAAATCTATCGTGTTTCGTTTAAAATTCATGAATAAAATTATGAAGCATCTCTCTCCTTCTTGCTCTCTTCATCGAAGGATGCTGACAGACTGCATCACTTCAGTTATATTGATACCTTTCTAGCGAATTTAAAATCAACGTAGAAATGTTCAAATATATAAAATTCACTATAAAAGAAAGGTTTTTAGAGTCATAAAAGACAAAAATATAAATAAAATCATCAAAAAGGTTATATTTTTCTATAAAATTCTCATTAGAAACGACAAAGAAAATGTTTGAATGTGACACAAATAAGAAGAGTAAACGTGAGAAGAAATTGTATAAAAAATACAAGAAGAATGTTTGATTTTTAGAATATTTACAGTTTCTATTTTATAAAAATTTTATTTCAATTCCTTTTACTTTAAAGAATTCTACACGAATCGTATTATTTATTTATTTATTTTTTTAAACATATATTAGAATTATGACTGGCGCAGCACGATGTTAATAACGATAAGATTTTCACATGAGTAACTGATTTCTGTATTTGGTATATCATCGAAGCATAAGTTTAAGAAAGAAAATAAAAATATTCTAGAGATATCAGATAAAAAATATGTCTGAAGAGAGATACTGTACATAGACTAGAACTTTCACATATAACATGCCCTGAAGCGACATAATACATATAGGATACTACTACACTTCATACTCTACCATCAAACTTGGCATGCCTATAAGAACCCTAAGGTACTTTATTGACTCAAAAATATATATAGAATAATTTCCTCTACCTAAAAATACTATAATAATTCAGTTTAAATCAAGTCATTTTGAGTTATACGCTTCCAAACTCGGGGAGTGTTCTAACGCTTCTGCTATAGATTCGACGCTATACTTCTACTTTGAATGACAAAAAAAGGGTGTCAGATTTAGTCAATCACGTGATAATGCCGACTACATCAATCATGTCGTTAAATTATAGCATTTCTAATGGAACGAGAATGACCCACCCAGTATAATAAACCACAATATATAAAAATTATATTTATCTATTTATGGAGAGTATTAGAGGAAAACTGTTCGAAAAGAATATATTTGATGTTGGTCTACGAAGGTTGATAAAGTTGGAGTATGATAAACTAGTTCTTTGTCATCGTCGACTGCACTTGTATAGGATCGAATGTTGACAGAACACTTAATTAGTTCGTTCTATTTACAGTCGTCTATACAGTCCTTAAGTTACGTGACTTAATGTTAGAAAAGCGTTTCAAGTCGCTGAAATTTTGATTACGAAACTTAATATCGACAATTCTCATATCTCTAGCAATAATTAATCAGTAGTTTAAACTGGTACGACGTGTAAATAATTCGTTTATACATTTAATAAACACGTGTGTCTCCGTCACCCCTCCCTACGTAACTTCTATACAAAAATTTAATGTTAAATTCTTTACATTTTATACACTTCCACACTAAATAACATTGTTGATTTTTGTGGAAAGATAATTTAAAAATAGCAAGAAAGTATTGAGAAGATTATAAGATAAAGCCAATCTCCTTACTGAGAGTCTTAAGTATGATAAAGAGTAGAAGAGAGAGGGAGAGAAGAGATTTACTCTTCTTAAGAACTAATCGACATCAAAAATTAACAATATAACTAATAGATGTAACAGTTTCAAATATAAAATAATTAATTTTATTTATGTAAATATAAAACTAACGAAAGACTTCAGCACTGACAATTTAATTTCCATTAAATTTTGTGATTTACATTAAAGAAAAATGAGTTTTTTTTTTTAAAAGTTTTAAATCTAATTATAGTTAATATCTTCTAGAATAAAGCGTTAATTAGATAGATTTTGTATAAATTCTTATCTAAAGTGTCTGTGTATGTATATATATATATATACATATACATGTAGTTCTTTAGTAAACTGCAGTCAATGTCCTTACCTATCAAAACTTGTAATTTGTGACGTGGATGTTGGGAGATTACAGCATTTTTCATTTATTTTCACTTAATTACTGTCAGTAATCCTGTTAGAGCAACTGATTTGCATCTAATTTACTTTACTTTAACAAGTGAAAAAAATAAAAATTAAATAAATTGTATAGAAATTTATAATTTTTCTTGTATTATTTTCTCGATTTTTAATACTTTTTTTTTGGTATTTAAAACGTTATTTATATACATTTTTTGACCTTTGTAAATGATTTTTTCAAGTTTATTCAAATGAATTTTATATATTTTTTCTTGAAAATTCCTACTTTATTCAAATTATTTTCCCACTTTGCTCGTTTATTTAAATTTTCTTCTGTCGTTTATTCAAATTACCTTCTTTCTTTTCTGACTTATTTAAATTATTTTTATATACTTTTTTTTTTATTTATTTTCTTAACTATTCATTTTATTTTCCTATTTATTATATAATATAACAAAAAAAAAAAGAATTTAAAGATTATTTTACTTTATTAAATTTATTTTTTTTGGGACGATTTTTTACTTGATTTTTATTTATTAAAATTTATTATTTCTTTAAATCAATCAATATTTATAGAGGTAAAATGCGATTTAAATAAATAAAAATTGCATTTTTTTTTGGTGAATTTTATTGAATGTTATTATTTTTAGAAAGTTATTTATTAAATTTTTTATTCAATTATCCAACCTCATCAATCTCTACCTCAAATTTGTCTTCAATTTCATGAGCCAAGCAAGCTCAATTAATACAAGAGCAGGGGTGATTGGTATAAGGTTGAGGAAAATTTACCTCTTTAAATATTATTTCAGTTTATTATATTCGAATTTTTTTTTTATTTTCAGAC
>NW_019384367.1:145231-223397 GCF_000671375.1 Centruroides sculpturatus | reverse complement strand
CTCCACAAATCGAATTGTCCTTTTCTTGTAAATTTCCTTGTCGAATTTTCCACTGTTCATTTTCTTATTATTTTCTACATATGTTATTAATATTTCTTTTTGTTCTTTTCGCTCATTTTTTAAAATAAAACATTGAGGATTTCCATTTTGTTTCTGCCTACTATATTCCTATTTGCGTTTTTCATGAAGTATAGAAGGCGCTTCATTTTTACAAAATGGCTACCTTAACTGGAACGCCTGTAACTAGTAATGTAAAATTAATCATATATTAATATTAATCATATATACGCTGCTCGTAGCTATTTATCGAGAAATTTTATAGAAGGAGAACAATTATGGCTAGCGGGACACGTCTTTACGCGGTATGAAAACAAATAAGCCAGCTCGTTCTACGCATATTTGCACCCTTTGTGTTAAAAAAACATCTTTGGCATCTGTCCTATCGGGGTCGAATTTACAAGTAAAAAGCTATGAAAGTTGTCGCTTAGGGTCGCGACTTTCGAGGGGCCTCAAACATTTGTACAAAAAAGAAAATTGAAATTAAATTTTGTAATAAATTTTTTTTTACAAATCAACAAAATATACTTTACTTTTTATTTTTATATATACGAAGTATTTAATTATATTAATAACCAATATTATTTATATTACATTTTTAGTTTATTATTATTATATATATTAAAATTAATATGTTTATGTTAATTCTTCTTCTTTTTATGATTGACTTCTAAAATTGTGAAGGATTGGTAAAGGGCCTCACAAAGAGTTCAGTTTAGGGCCTCCAAATTCTAAATTCGGCCGTGTGTGTATGTATTAATATTTTGGAGCCCATTTATAGTCACACGCTTAATATTATGTATAAATATTAAACTATATTAAATACTTTTGGATCAATTTTTGAGCCATTAGCTCAAAAAATACACATTATAATACATTAGAGCACCTTTTAGAAACATTTTGAGTTTGACTTCCTATGTATTAGGCTATATTGTATTAATTATGTTGTGGAAACATTTTGAGCTAATGACTCCGAAAAGTTTGCCCCTTACACTGCACAACATTCTGAATCTGCTGGCTGCAAAAATGCATATATTACACTACATTCAGAACAGAATAATAAAGTAAGTACTGCTAAATTAACCAAAGTGAGGGAATTCAAATATATGCAAATTATTATTTGACGCCCGCTATAAATAAAGGGCACACGAGGATCAGCTATCACTCATAAATCCATTCGGATATTTACACAAACTCGTCACGTGAAGCGATTCACCAATGGCCAAAATTCTCTAGAATCACATGACGGGTCGAGTAGGAAAGGCTCTTGGTTCCCGACGGATTGAAATTTATTGGTTTGAGTCACGCTTAGTAGATACAGCATCGAATTTATTAGCAAACGTGACCTAAAAGGCATAGGAAATAAATATGATCGAACCAATTTGATTCCGTACCAGGCGACTGATACGGGTGATGTCATTAAAATTATCGTCTACCAGATCTTTTTGTCATTCTGGCACGCTTGTCTAGCCCCACATTATCAGGGTGTGTGTGTATGTGTGTGTTTTTTATGAGAGAACAATGGCGCCATGTTGGGTTATAGGTATATCAATGGATCCTATTCAGATTTCTCAATGAGAATGTTACGTTTAAATGTCACACAATCCGCTCTAGGAGATAGCATTTTGCATTTTATTCCGAACTACTCTGGGAAAATAAAATCGATGCAGATAAATTTTATCGTAAATGTATAAAATTTCATTATTGCTGCTTTGAAAGAAGCAATAAAACTAAACGCAATATCTCGATTCGAAGCGATAGAATGATATTTTATGTAGATATTGTTTATTATAAGTTACGCGCATTTGTATACGGTGTAACGGAAGTTTAACATAAAACCGAACAAGATTTTTAAGCGTATAGAATCATCGATAAGCTTCCGTTTGCTTTTGTTTAATATCCCTCTCCTGCTCCACCCAACTCGTATATCACAACCCTTTAGTCAGATACCACCCTTTGGTACGTGATGTAAAGAGCTGGGGACTATGGTGATGAGTTCCTATAATCAAATACTATCTGACTAATGCGGTCTTTGCTATTTTAAACATTGAATAGGCCCCGTGCTGGCGTGGATAGGGTGTACATCCCTGTCAACTTTCCCCAATTAATATATCACAACCCTTTACAAGTACCACCTCCGTTGGATTGTTAACATTGAAATCGTGACTTTAATATTACGTCAAAGCATCTATTACCCCCTGTAATCGTCTCGAAAATGATAGTTATAGAGTTTCTAAAGCACCAAATTTTAACAAGATGAGAAGATCATCACGTGAAGAAAACCAGCAACGACCATTACTCAATGGGGCTATTAAACAGTACAAAAAAACAACAGAAATAATTACAATTTATCCTATTTAAATAAATGAAATTTCACCAAAAATATATTATAATAAACATAAATTTTCAATTTATTTTTAAGGATTAATTGGAATTTTGTATTTAATTATTTTTCTTACAAAATGACAATGCCAATTGTTTTATTTAAATCTTCTACTTCCTTCAGGAATTTGATTTTATATTGCTAGAAACGTTTTCGAATGGATTTAAATTGCTTTTTTTGCTCTTTTAAATCCCAGTTAGAGCTAAACTCTTACACAAATACGCGATTGACGAAGAGCGGTGAGAGAGTTTCAACACGAAACAGATGGTGTTGTGCGAATTTATGATAAACAAAAATTATCAATGCTTGATGTGGAAATGACAAACAGAAATTGGATTAATGTTTTAATTAAACAAATACAACTCTGAAAATTGAATTTTTAAACGTCGTTCCCTTCGATATTTTTTATAATAAAATGGCTAGAATGATAGCTTTACACTATTTTTTTATTTAATTTTTTAATAAATAATTTTATAACTTCAAATCAATTGTTCTTTATGAAATGCACGTGAAAATAATAATTTACAATATCAAATTACTTTTTTTTAATATATAAATTATGCATTGGAGGTAGATAAAGCTATTGTTTGGAACTGAACCCACGTCTCTCTATAACGCACTAAATACTTTAGTAATTTTTTTTTTTTTACTTTAGTAAGTAAAACGTGTACTTTATATAATTTTAAAGTAATAAATGGCAATAAAGAATCATTTTTTGTAAATTATGTGAAAAAATCATAGAAAAATATAATGGAGGGAAAAACTTTAATGTGAGTTGAGACGGGACCGAACCTAGGACTTTCTCCAGCATATGGAATATTCTAACAATTCTAGTTTATTAAGTAGTAAAATATGCATTGTTTTGTATTTTTTTAAAATAACAAGTTGAGATAAATGGCATTTTTTGCACAAATCACATTCAGCAACCTTGGAAATACGATAGAGTAAAGAAGAAAAACTAAAAAAACACATTTAAATCTGTCTTGAGATGGAACCCAAATATTTTGCTAGTATATTTATTTTTCTTTGTTTATTGATTTTTTTGTTATTTAATTCATTTTTAAAATAATAATTGGCACTTAACGACAAGAATCGAATGACATCTTTTCCATAAATCACACGATAAACCAAAGAAAACATTGGTCCAACCAAAGATATTTGACCATTCTTAGATAAGAACCGAATCCATATGTTCCACATATATCAAATACAACTTTTTATATCATGTAACAAAAATATTCATTTTAGCGTTCTTTTCTTAAATAATAATTGATAAATACACAAATCAAATTACATATTTCATCTAAATTGCTCTTCAATTTGGTCGAACCCACGCCCCTCTATAATATTCTTAATTCTCTAACCTTATTTATTAAAAATACATTTTTTATATTATTTTTCTCTAAAAAATATAAGGTATAATTAATAATCAACACATCATAATTCAACTTAAGTCATAATTAAAATTTTGTGTACTCCACCCAAACTGTTGAAAAGCCTCTACAAGTGACTAACATCCTGATAATTTTTCAAATAAGCAACGTATAAAATTTACATATTTTTCGAATTTTATAGTGTAATTAATTTAATTTAACTAGAAACCAAATGATTTTATCTCGTATATAATTATATATAAATGTAACCTAATCTCAAATGCAATTAAAATAACAACAAACAACGCATTGTTTAGGGGAGTTTTTTGGCTTGAAATTCGATGTTTCGTGGACTAAATTGTGAATTAAGACGACATTAACAACTTAAAATTTGTCAAGAAATATGTTTAATCGTATTTAATTGATCCATAGGTCATTAAAATCAAAGAGAAAAGAGGGAGCAAGTCATTGATTTGTGCAAAGATAAGATTACAGGACGCTTTAAATCCGTCTTATTTATATCTTTTTTTAGTTTACAATGAATGATTGTATCCCCCGAGACCAATAATCTCTTGTCTATAAGAATTAGGAACGTACAATTCTCCCCGCAGAACTTGGAAAAAGCTTTGATTCTTTTCTATAATAAGACTCGCTCAGGTATCAACTTCATAATCCGATATAGCCTATACTCTGCAACAAACTATACTAAAGTTTCCAAGTACTGTTGATAGGGCCTGATACTATTCTATAATCATAGATTATGTGGAACAAAATTAAAATTTTTACGCTTTAAATGATTATTATTATACTTAAAAACTAAATAAATTGCTTGGCATTCGTCAAAAGTCGTTGGTTCGATCACTATTGAAACAAATTAAATTTTATATACAGTATATATGTAATTTAAATATAGCCAAACATCTGAATAGTGGCCATTAATGGAAACATTAAAAAATTGGACGTCTTTTGATGGTTGCCGTCGTTTGAAGGTTATTTTGCATGCATTTTTGTATAAGAAAAACGTCCAGAAAAAATGGCTGCTATTTAGTGTGTAGACTGTATTAAATTTTGCATTTTGAATGTTGTTTTTAAGTATGTTAAAACTAAATTTTAAAGTATTTATTATGATTTTATATTTATTTTAAAAGATAATTCATTCAGAGTTGAGTAAACTCGAGCTTCGGTGATAAATCAGAATTTAAATTTTTCGATCTATGATCGTAAGTCGTGGGTTCAGTTCCCATTCAAACAAATTAAATTTCCTCTCAATTTTCATTTCTTTCAATGAATAGATAAAATGTAAAGATTAATGTTTACATTTTAATATTATTTTATCAGTTAAAACTTAATTTTACGACTTACCATTACAAGATGGGTTCGGTTCCTATTTAAACAAACTACACCTTTTACAAATCAGCTTCTTCCTATGACAGATAATTAATTTAAACATTGTTTTATACGTTTTAATTTTATTAATTTAGTTAATAAAACTAATTTTGATACTTAATTTTGTTTTCTAAGTAAGTTTACTTAAGAATATTTTCATTAAAATTGGAAAATCAACTCAAAATCCGACGTATTTTATTTAAATTTCTACATAATGTACAAAGTTTAAATAATAAAAATGGGAATTTTTGATAAAGTTAGAAATACATTTGCCACGAATAACGATTCTCCCATTGATAATATTGATCTGTTATCTGTGCAATATTCAACAAGTATCCAATATCCAAGCATTCTTGGAGAATATAAGAAGCAGTAGAATACAACATGCGTGCCAAAAGGCCATTATATAGCTTCCAACAATCGTTTCTTTTCTAATACTGACTAATGGCTGACTTAATACCTACTTTCCGATCATGCCTCAGATCTGAATTCGTGATCATTGCGTTCATTGTTTGTCACGATATCTAAAACATAAATCCCTTCGATTTTCAACGTTTTCTTTGCCCTCTAACGATATTTAAATCGAAAATATATTTAAAGTTAAAACAATATTCATCGATCACAGCTTAACATCTTTCGAATAAAATACCTTCGTTGTTTGTTTATTTTCGGCAATTGCCTACTCCAAAACAATAAAAATTTATTGGATTCTTCTGAAAATTCACTTAAATCGCCTTTTAAATATTAATTCTTGTTTTATAAAATTTGAATTTTTTGTCTTAATACGAGTTTTTTGGGGGGAAATGACAAGAAAGCACGTTTTAGTGAGGAAATAAGGGAAAACGGGGATAAAAGAGAATTTTGGTGACAAAAATAGTATAGAAAAAAAAGGCATTTTTACGAAAAAATTAGGGAAAATAACGTTTTAAACACAAAATAAGGAGAAAAAGCATTTTAAGGTTAAATATAAAGCAAACATTAGGCATTTTTAAGGCAAAAGTAATGAAAAATTGAATTTTTAGGGCAAAAAAAAAGCATTCTCGTTACATAAAAATTTTTATGTAATCATTTTACAAAACTCCTCTTCATTTCACAAAAATGAAAAGAATTCCCCAAAAACCATCGCTTTACTTTTTCATGTTCCAACATCTAAAAAAAAACTGAAAAAACTGCAGTTTTTAGCATCGAATTTTAATGTTTTCCCCCTTCTCCTCCTAAAAAAAAGGGAACAAAAATATACATTTTTTAAGGTTCCCCTTAATTAACTAGAAATTTCATTTTGTCCTCCTGAAAATGTATATAACATAGAAACGGTCGAGATATATCTAATTATTATTTCTGACAAAGTTTAAAGAAGAATAAATTGGATTTAACAACTTAAAACTGGCAACAAATAAGAAAAGTACACAATCTGCAATCGACTTGACTTAACGAGCCATTCTTGTAATTTGCGGAGTGCCAATCGGTAATGCCTTTGATCGATTGAAGAGTTCCTTCTCGGTCTCTTCTAACGCCCTATAAATGAGACTTTAATGTTACTTACAGGCCATATACACCAACTTAGATGACTGTACCCGATCGTTTCTACAACAGGAAAAAAACATCAAGTCCAACTCCATCGTCAAACTATACATCTACCTGCGATTTTTACATCTTTATAAAGCCATTTTACTTGTAAATCTCGGTTTTTACTCTACTTTCTTTCGTGTTAAATCATAAAATATTAGCACAATTATTACGTAAAATCAAATTTTTAATGCCTCCATAAAGAATTTATATTACTTTATAAATTCTTATTGTATCGTTAACGCTTCGCCAATTCTCCTTTCGTACGTTCGCGTAATATAATGAGAATTTAAGAAATAAATGTGATGAGAATATATTTTAAAAAATTACGGGCTGGCCCAAAAATCAGTTGACCGTCCTATTTCGTAAATTCTCGCTGAACATTTTCGTCGTAATACCTAGCGAATTTTACGAAGGTTAACTGATTTTTGGGCCATCTTCGAGCGATGAGGATGTGTTAAGAAGAAATATACAGCGAGAATTTATAAAATACAATGGTTAACTGTCTATATTATTTTGCAAATTCTCATTATATTACCCTCATTATATTGTACAAATCTGTAAGTTTTTATTCTCGCATTCTTATTATAGCAAATGTTACTTTAAAAATTAGTACCTGTACAGTCAAACTTTGATATAGCGCTACCCTTATAGACCGCCATGAACGGATCTTTCTCTTAAATATTGCATGTAAAATGCTTCAGCCTCTTCGAATTACCAAATGTACAATTTTGCATTGCAAATGTCATGATTATCGCCAAATCACGTGACTTCCAAACTTTAAACTTGTGTGTAAACGTCATTGTTTATATAACTTAATTCTTGTAGTTCGAGAGCCTTCGGTTTAGCGCCACATTCGATTTAGTGGCAATTTCGGAGGCCAACTAATGGCGTTNTTTTTAAACATATATTAGAATTATGACTGGCGCAGCACGATGTTAATAACGATAAGATTTTCACATGAGTAACTGATTTCTGTATTTGGTATATCATCGAAGCATAAGTTTAAGAAAGAAAATAAAAATATTCTAGAGATATCAGATAAAAAATATGTCTGAAGAGAGATACTGTACATAGACTAGAACTTTCACATATAACATGCCCTGAAGCGACATAATACATATAGGATACTACTACACTTCATACTCTACCATCAAACTTGGCATGCCTAAAAGAACCCTAAGGTACTTTATTGACTCAAAAATATATATAGAATAATTTCCTCTACCTAAAAATACTATAATAATTCAGTTTAAATCAAGTCATTTTGAGTTATACGCTTCCAAACTCGGGGAGTGTTCTAACGCTTCTGCTATAGATTCGACGCTATACTTCTACTTTGAATGACAAAAAAAGGGTGTCAGATTTAGTCAATCACGTGATAATGCCGACTACATCAATCATGTCGTTAAATTATAGCATTTCTAATGGAACGAGAATGACCCACCCAGTATAATAAACCACAATATATAAAAATTATATTTATCTATTTATGGAGAGTATTAGAGGAAAACTGTTCGAAAAGAATATATTTGATGTTGGTCTACGAAGGTTGATAAAGTTGGAGTATGATAAACTAGTTCTTTGTCATCGTCGACTGCACTTGTATAGGATCGAATGTTGACAGAACACTTAATTAGTTCGTTCTATTTACAGTCGTCTATACAGTCCTTAAGTTACGTGACTTAATGTTAGAAAAGCGTTTCAAGTCGCTGAAATTTTGATTACGAAACTTAATATCGACAATTCTCATATCTCTAGCAATAATTAATCAGTAGTTTAAACTGGTACGACGTGTAAATAATTCGTTTATACATTTAATAAACACGTGTGTCTCCGTCACCCCTCCCTACGTAACTTCTATACAAAAATTTAATGTTAAATTCTTTACATTTTATACACTTCCACACTAAATAACATTGTTGATTTTTGTGGAAAGATAATTTAAAAATAGCAAGAAAGTATTGAGAAGATTATAAGATAAAGCCAATCTCCTTACTGAGAGTCTTAAGTATGATAAAGAGTAGAAGAGAGAGGGAGAGAAGAGATTTACTCTTCTTAAGAACTAATCGACATCAAAAATTAACAATATAACTAATAGATGTAACAGTTTCAAATATAAAATAATTAATTTTATTTATGTAAATATAAAACTAACGAAAGACTTCAGCACTGACAATTTAATTTCCATTAAATTTTGTGATTTACATTAAAGAAAAATGAGTTTTTTTTTTTAAAAGTTTTAAATCTAATTATAGTTAATATCTTCTAGAATAAAGCGTTAATTAGATAGATTTTGTATAAATTCTTATCTAAAGTGTCTGTGTATGTATATATATATATATACATATACATGTAGTTCTTTAGTAAACTGCAGTCAATGTCCTTACCTATCAAAACTTGTAATTTGTGACGTGGATGTTGGGAGATTACAGCATTTTTCATTTATTTTCACTTAATTACTGTCAGTAATCCTGTTAGAGCAACTGATTTGCATCTAATTTACTTTACTTTAACAAGTGAAAAAAATAAAAATTAAATAAATTGTATAGAAATTTATAATTTTTCTTGTATTATTTTCTCGATTTTTAATACTTTTTTTTTGGTATTTAAAACGTTATTTATATACATTTTTTGACCTTTGTAAATGATTTTTTCAAGTTTATTCAAATGAATTTTATATATTTTTTCTTGAAAATTCCTACTTTATTCAAATTATTTTCCCACTTTGCTCGTTTATTTAAATTTTCTTCTGTCGTTTATTCAAATTACCTTCTTTCTTTTCTGACTTATTTAAATTATTTTTATATACTTTTTTTTTTATTTATTTTCTTAACTATTCATTTTATTTTCCTATTTATTATATAATATAACAAAAAAAAAAAGAATTTAAAGATTATTTTACTTTATTAAATTTATTTTTTTTGGGACGATTTTTTACTTGATTTTTATTTATTAAAATTTATTATTTCTTTAAATCAATCAATATTTATAGAGGTAAAATGCGATTTAAATAAATAAAAATTGCATTTTTTTTTGGTGAATTTTATTGAATGTTATTATTTTTAGAAAGTTATTTATTAAATTTTTTATTCAATTATCCAACCTCATCAATCTCTACCTCAAATTTGTCTTCAATTTCATGAGCCAAGCAAGCTCAATTAATACAAGAGCAGGGGTGATTGGTATAAGGTTGAGGAAAATTTACCTCTTTAAATATTATTTCAGTTTATTATATTCGAATTTTTTTTTNTAAAGTAAGTACTGCTAAATTAACCAAAGTGAGGGAATTCAAATATATGCAAATTATTATTTGACGCCCGCTATAAATAAAGGGCACACGAGGATCAGCTATCACTCATAAATCCATTCGGATATTTACACAAACTCGTCACGTGAAGCGATTCACCAATGGCCAAAATTCTCTAGAATCACATGACGGGTCGAGTAGGAAAGGCTCTTGGTTCCCGACGGATTGAAATTTATTGGTTTGAGTCACGCTTAGTAGATACAGCATCGAATTTATTAGCAAACGTGACCTAAAAGGCATAGGAAATAAATATGATCGAACCAATTTGATTCCGTACCAGGCGACTGATACGGGTGATGTCATTAAAATTATCGTCTACCAGATCTTTTTGTCATTCTGGCACGCTTGTCTAGCCCCACATTATCAGGGTGTGTGTGTATGTGTGTGTTTTTTATGAGAGAACAATGGCGCCATGTTGGGTTATAGGTATATCAATGGATCCTATTCAGATTTCTCAATGAGAATGTTACGTTTAAATGTCACACAATCCGCTCTAGGAGATAGCATTTTGCATTTTATTCCGAACTACTCTGGGAAAATAAAATCGATGCAGATAAATTTTATCGTAAATGTATAAAATTTCATTATTGCTGCTTTGAAAGAAGCAATAAAACTAAACGCAATATCTCGATTCGAAGCGATAGAATGATATTTTATGTAGATATTGTTTATTATAAGTTACGCGCATTTGTATACGGTGTAACGGAAGTTTAACATAAAACCGAACAAGATTTTTAAGCGTATAGAATCATCGATAAGCTTCCGTTTGCTTTTGTTTAATATCCCTCTCCTGCTCCACCCAACTCGTATATCACAACCCTTTAGTCAGATACCACCCTTTGGTACGTGATGTAAAGAGCTGGGGACTATGGTGATGAGTTCCTATAATCAAATACTATCTGACTAATGCGGTCTTTGCTATTTTAAACATTGAATAGGCCCCGTGCTGGCGTGGATAGGGTGTACATCCCTGTCAACTTTCCCCAATTAATATATCACAACCCTTTACAAGTACCACCTCCGTTGGATTGTTAACATTGAAATCGTGACTTTAATATTACGTCAAAGCATCTATTACCCCCTGTAATCGTCTCGAAAATGATAGTTATAGAGTTTCTAAAGCACCAAATTTTAACAAGATGAGAAGATCATCACGTGAAGAAAACCAGCAACGACCATTACTCAATGGGGCTATTAAACAGTACAAAAAAACAACAGAAATAATTACAATTTATCCTATTTAAATAAATGAAATTTCACCAAAAATATATTATAATAAACATAAATTTTCAATTTATTTTTAAGGATTAATTGGAATTTTGTATTTAATTATTTTTCTTACAAAATGACAATGCCAATTGTTTTATTTAAATCTTCTACTTCCTTCAGGAATTTGATTTTATATTGCTAGAAACGTTTTCGAATGGATTTAAATTGCTTTTTTTGCTCTTTTAAATCCCAGTTAGAGCTAAACTCTTACACAAATACGCGATTGACGAAGAGCGGTGAGAGAGTTTCAACACGAAACAGATGGTGTTGTGCGAATTTATGATAAACAAAAATTATCAATGCTTGATGTGGAAATGACAAACAGAAATTGGATTAATGTTTTAATTAAACAAATACAACTCTGAAAATTGAATTTTTAAACGTCGTTCCCTTCGATATTTTTTATAATAAAATGGCTAGAATGATAGCTTTACACTATTTTTTTATTTAATTTTTTAATAAATAATTTTATAACTTCAAATCAATTGTTCTTTATGAAATGCACGTGAAAATAATAATTTACAATATCAAATTACTTTTTTTTAATATATAAATTATGCATTGGAGGTAGATAAAGCTATTGTTTGGAACTGAACCCACGTCTCTCTATAACGCACTAAATACTTTAGTAATTTTTTTTTTTTTACTTTAGTAAGTAAAACGTGTATTTTATATAATTTTAAAGTAATAAATGGCAATAAAGAATCATTTTTTGTAAATTATGTGAAAAAATCATAGAAAAATATAATGGAGGGAAAAACTTTAATGTGAGTTGAGACGGGACCGAACCTAGGACTTTCTCCAGCATATGGAATATTCTAACAATTCTAGTTTATTAAGTAGTAAAATATGCATTGTTTTGTATTTTTTTAAAACAACAAGTTGAGATAAATGGCATTTTTTGCACAAATCACATTCAGCAACCTTGGAAATACGATAGAGTAAAGAAGAAAAACTAAAAAAACACATTTAAATCTGTCTTGAGATGGAACCCAAATATTTTGCTAGTATATTTATTTTTCTTTGTTTATTGATTTTTTTGTTATTTAATTCATTTTTAAAATAATAATTGGCACTTAACGACAAGAATCGAATGACATCTTTTCCATAAATCACACGATAAACCAAAGAAAACATTGGTCCAACCAAAGATATTTGACCATTCTTAGATAAGAACCGAATCCATATGTTCCACATATATCAAATACAACTTTTTATATCATGTAACAAAAATATTCATTTTAGCGTTCTTTTCTTAAATAATAATTGATAAATACACAAATCAAATTACATATTTCATCTAAATTGCTCTTCAATTTGGTCGAACCCACGCCCCTCTATAATATTCTTAATTCTCTAACCTTATTTATTAAAAATACATTTTTTATATTATTTTTCTCTAAAAAATATAAGGTATAATTAATAATCAACACATCATAATTCAACTTAAGTCATAATTAAAATTTTGTGTACTCCACCCAAACTGTTGAAAAGCCTCTACAAGTGACTAACATCCTGATAATTTTTCAAATAAGCAACGTATAAAATTTACATATTTTTCGAATTTTATAGTGTAATTAATTTAATTTAACTAGAAACCAAATGATTTTATCTCGTATATAATTATATATAAATGTAACCTAATCTCAAATGCAATTAAAATAACAACAAACAACGCATTGTTTAGGGGAGTTTTTTGGCTTGAAATTCGATGTTTCGTGGACTAAATTGTGAATTAAGACGACATTAACAACTTAAAATTTGTCAAGAAATATGTTTAATCGTATTTAATTGATCCATAGGTCATTAAAATCAAAGAGAAAAGAGGGAGCAAGTCATTGATTTGTGCAAAGATAAGATTACAGGACGCTTTAAATCCGTCTTATTTATATCTTTTTTTAGTTTACAATGAATGATTGTATCCCCCGAGACCAATAATCTCTTGTCTATAAGAATTAGGAACGTACAATTCTCCCCGCAGAACTTGGAAAAAGCTTTGATTCTTTTCTATAATAAGACTCGCTCAGGTATCAACTTCATAATCCGATATAGCCTATACTCTGCAACAAACTATACTAAAGTTTCCAAGTACTGTTGATAGGGCCTGATACTATTCTATAATCATAGATTATGTGGAACAAAATTAAAATTTTTACGCTTTAAATGATTATTATTATACTTAAAAACTAAATAAATTGCTTGGCATTCGTCAAAAGTCGTTGGTTCGATCACTATTGAAACAAATTAAATTTTATATACAGTATATATGTAATTTAAATATAGCCAAACATCTGAATAGTGGCCATTAATGGAAACATTAAAAAATTGGACGTCTTTTGATGGTTGCCGTCGTTTGAAGGTTATTTTGCATGCATTTTTGTATAAGAAAAACGTCCAGAAAAAATGGCTGCTATTTAGTGTGTAGACTGTATTAAATTTTGCATTTTGAATGTTGTTTTTAAGTATGTTAAAACTAAATTTTAAAGTATTTATTATGATTTTATATTTATTTTAAAAGATAATTCATTCAGAGTTGAGTAAACTCGAGCTTCGGTGATAAATCAGAATTTAAATTTTTCGATCTATGATCATAAGTCGTGGGTTCAGTTCCCATTCAAACAAATTAAATTTCCTCTCAATTTTCATTTCTTTCAATGAATAGATAAAATGTAAAGATTAATGTTTACATTTTAATATTATTTTATCAGTTAAAACTTAATTTTACGACTTACCATTACAAGATGGGTTCGGTTCCTATTTAAACAAACTACACCTTTTACAAATCAGCTTCTTCCTATGACAGATAATTAATTTAAACATTGTTTTATACGTTTTAATTTTATTAATTTAGTTAATAAAACTAATTTTGATACTTAATTTTGTTTTCTAAGTAAGTTTACTTAAGAATATTTTCATTAAAATTGGAAAATCAACTCAAAATACGACGTATTTTATTTAAATTTCTACATAATGTACAAAGTTTAAATAATAAAAATGGGAATTTTTGATAAAGTTAGAAATACATTTGCCACGAATAACGATTCTCCCATTGATAATATTGATCTGTTATCTGTGCAATATTCAACAAGTATCCAATATCCAAGCATTCTTGGAGAATATAAGAAGCAGTAGAATACAACATGCGTGCCAAAAGGCCATTATATAGCTTCCAACAATCGTTTCTTTTCTAATACTGACTAATGGCTGACTTAATACCTACTTTCCGATCATGCCTCAGATCTGAATTCGTGATCATTGCGTTCATTGTTTGTCACGATATCTAAAACATAAATCCCTTCGATTTTCAACGTTTTCTTTGCCCTCTAACGATATTTAAATCGAAAATATATTTAAAGTTAAAACAATATTCATCGATCACAGCTTAACATCTTTCGAATAAAATACCTTCGTTGTTTGTTTATTTTCGGCAATTGCCTACTCCAAAACAATAAAAATTTATTGGATTCTTCTGAAAATTCACTTAAATCGCCTTTTAAATATTAATTCTTGTTTTATAAAATTTGAATTTTTTGTCTTAATACGAGTTTTTTGGGGGGAAATGACAAGAAAGCACGTTTTAGTGAGGAAATAAGGGAAAACGGGGATAAAAGAGAATTTTGGTGACAAAAATAGTATAGAAAAAAAAGGCATTTTTACGAAAAAATTAGGGAAAATAACGTTTTAAACACAAAATAAGGAGAAAAAGCATTTTAAGGTTAAATATAAAGCAAACATTAGGCATTTTTAAGGCAAAAGTAATGAAAAATTGAATTTTTAGGGCAAAAAAAAGCATTCTCGTTACATAAAAATTTTTATGTAATCATTTTACAAAACTCCTCTTCATTTCACAAAAATGAAAAGAATTCCCCAAAAACCATCGCTTT
The DNA here is from genome assembly GCF_000671375.1 of Centruroides sculpturatus. Taxonomy (NCBI): domain Eukaryota; kingdom Metazoa; phylum Arthropoda; class Arachnida; order Scorpiones; family Buthidae; genus Centruroides; species Centruroides sculpturatus. The sequence goes on along the minus strand of NW_019384367.1, from coordinate 208,169 downwards.
ACTTTTTCATGTTCCAACATCTAAAAAAAAACTGAAAAAACTGCAGTTTTTAGCATCGAATTTTAATGTTTTCCCCCTTCTCCTCCTAAAAAAAAGGGAACAAAAATATACATTTTTTAAGGTTCCCCTTAATTAACTAGAAATTTCATTTTGTCCTCCTGAAAATGTATATAACATAGAAACGGTCGAGATATATCTAATTATTATTTCTGACAAAGTTTAAAGAAGAATAAATTGGATTTAACAACTTAAAACTGGCAACAAATAAGAAAAGTACACAATCTGCAATCGACTTGACTTAACGAGCCATTCTTGTAATTTGCGGAGTGCCAATCGGTAATGCCTTTGATCGATTGAAGAGTTCCTTCTCGGTCTCTTCTAACGCCCTATAAATGAGACTTTAATGTTACTTACAGGCCATATACACCAACTTAGATGACTGTACCCGATCGTTTCTACAACAGGAAAAAAACATCAAGTCCAACTCCATCGTCAAACTATACATCTACCTGCGATTTTTACATCTTTATAAAGCCATTTTACTTGTAAATCTCGGTTTTTACTTTACTTTCTTTCGTGTTAAATCATAAAATATTAGCACAATTATTACGTAAAATCAAATTTTTAATGCCTCCATAAAGAATTTATATTACTTTATAAATTCTTATTGTATCGTTAACGCTTCGCCAATTCTCCTTTCGTACGTTCGCGTAATATAATGAGAATTTAAGAAATAAATGTGATGAGAATATATTTTAAAAAATTACGGGCTGGCCCAAAAATCAGTTGACCGTCCTATTTCGTAAATTCTCGCTGAACATTTTCGTCGTAATACCTAGCGAATTTTACGAAGGTTAACTGATTTTTGGGCCATCTTCGAGCGATGAGGATGTGTTAAGAAGAAATATACAGCGAGAATTTATAAAATACAATGGTTAACTGTCTATATTATTTTGCAAATTCTCATTATATTACCCTCATTATATTGTACAAATCTGTAAGTTTTTATTCTCGCATTCTTATTATAGCAAATGTTACTTTAAAAATTAGTACCTGTACAGTTAAACTTTGATATAGCGCTACCCTTATAGACCGCCATGAACGGATCTTTCTCTTAAATATTGCATGTAAAATGCTTCAGCCTCTTCGAATTACCAAATGTACAATTTTGCATTGCAATTGTCATGATTATCGCCAAATCACGTGACTTCCAAACTTTAAACTTGTGTGTAAACGTCATTGTTTATATAACTTAATTCTTGTAGTTCGAGAGCCTTCGGTTTAGCGCCACATTCGATTTAGTGGCAATTTCGGAGGCCAACTAATGGCGCTAAATCGAGGTTTGACCGTATATACTGATTTAAACTAAGTTTTTAAGTTAAAAATTAGTTTGTGCTATTAAGAATTACTAATTTAATTATTTTCTTAATATAATATTAAGAAACGTAATAAATTTTTCATCCTTTTCAATAAAATATAAGAAACTAAATTGAATTGGTTTTTATGTGTTTTGTCTCAAGTCTGGCGATAAAATTCGCTTATAAAAACTTTTATTTTTTCTCTTTAGATGAGGTAAACTATTACTAAAACTATCTTAAGAGGAAAGTTAAGTTTGTCTCCAAGCTGCAGTATCCTATTAAGTTGTTTAAATTTTTCTTATTTATCACTGAAACTCCAGAATTCCACGATTAAAAAATCCAGGGAAAAAATAAATATTTATACAAAATTAACTTATAATAATAATAACTAATTGTATATGCTTGATTGATATTAGTAGAATTGCGTGATTCATTCTCGAGGGATGCACGTAAATCCGGTTATAAAGCCTATAGCTATATAACGTGGATATATCTGGATGACTGCCTCTGATAATCCCTTCTCTAATCGAATTCTAAATCGACAGAATAAGAAGTCCCGAACTGAATAAATTCGAATAGTTCTAGAAGTGTTGTAAAATCCTCTTCAAACTAGATTTTTTCTTCTATATTTTTAGAAAAGAAAAATTCCTAGGTTTGTAACGAGTTTATGATGTATAATTGTGATGTATCTTCACATTAATCGTCATCCATATTAATGATGCAGTTAAATTGAGAGATTTAAGATGATGGCATTCAAAGTTTTCCATATTTTTAACAGCTTTATTCCTCATCAAAGTGTACAAAAGTCTTCATCTCTTTCTTTTGTTACTGATTGAAGCTGAATGCAAATGTGGCAAAAAGGTAGCAAATGGAAAGGAGGAATTGGTGATAATGTCAAATTTTCTGCACAAAGAGCAAAGATGACAGTAAGCACCCTATTACAAGCAAGATCTTTCAATACGTCTGACTCAATCAAGATAAAACTAGCAAATATTTCTAAGAGAGAAGCCTCTTGTCATTTCTATTCTAAACGTTCCAAGATATATCAGGACAGTTGCAATGTCGCGTTAACTTCAATCAGTAACAAGAATAATTTCTTCTTTTCCAAATATATGTACACAAGCGCATACAGGATGCTCCCAAATCAGTTAACAATTCTATAATAATTATTGTAAAAATATATAATTTCAGCATTTATAGACGTAAACGGAGTGGCCCAAAAGCCGGTTAACGCGTCTGTAACAAGCACAGGTGGGGCCCAAAAATCAGTTAACGAATCTGATAATTATAAAACAAGCTGTTAAATCAGCAATTATAAGTAAAGAGTGCCACGTAATTTATTCCCCGTGTTTCAGGCGGTACGACATAATTTAGTCTTTTACTTCTTATTCACATACTTTATTATGTTTTTATCATGTTTTTACCAATTTTATACACCCAGTTTACAATTCACAAGTGTAATGGGAATACACAGTTAATTGACTTTTGGGCAACTCTGTACGTAGCCTACGAGTACAGAAATTATGGGTTTCTTATATACTCATTAAAGAAGGATATAGTTAAGTCTTAGACAGAAAAATCAACTACATATATATGTGTAGTTATATATCGAACTAAAGTGTGTTATTGTATCCTTGGAAACGTTTGATAACACTCCACCCTCCTTATTGACGATTCTTTCTGTAACATTATCACTCCGATACTAACATTAATGAGATATTTTGTCACTCACAAACAAAATGTACATAACAAATTCAAAAGTTTTCTTAATAACTGCTTTTCAGATGGTAATTAGTATGCTTTTCGTAAAGAGGATTACCAGGTCACTTGTCTGTTCGAATCGATTTTAAAGTTGAGTTTCTCACTTTGTTTGTCTGTCGTGCAGCTTTGCTAAACATTCATTCTCTGATTTATTTTTATTTTTAAAGATTTAAAGAAAAAATATTACTTTGTTTCCATCTAAATTCGTTCGGTTGTCTGTCCTCAAAGTTTATAAGAAACTGAAGAAGGTAGAGTTTTTTTTTATTTTGTAATCAATTTGTCTACGATTCTCTTTATCTATTTGTGCATTCGTTGGTCTGTTCTAACTATTTCTCAAAAAGCAATATTTTATTAAAAAATCTCACTCAATTGATTCTATGATTTATTTTTATTTTTAGAGATTTATAAAAGTTGTTTTCTTTTATTTTCATTTTGTTTCTACTCCAATTTGTTCGAAATTTATTAGAAAATAAAGAAGGTAGCGAATTTTTATTTTGTAATTAATTTTTCTACGGTTTTCTATATTTATTCGTGAGTTTGTATGTCTGTTCTAAAGATTTCTCAAAAAATAATAAAACTAATAGTAAGTTTATGAATTTTTGATGCCTCTACTTTAGCTTTATCAAATATTTTGTAGAAAATTAAAAAAAATCTTATTCAATTTTTTATTTTTAATATTAATATATTTAATATAATTTTTATATTCAATTTACCTTCTTATCCGTTCGTTTGGTTGTCTATCTACAAAATTTCTAAGAAAATAAAAAAAGATTGAAAATTAATATTTTATAATTCGTATATATGTTACCTCTTTACATCTATTCGTATGTTCGTATGTCTGCTCTAACGATTTCTTAAAAACTAAAATAACAAAAGTATAAGTTAATGATTAGTGTTGTAGGCACACTTTTAACACATTTTACTAAATTTATTTGCACAAATTTAGCCATGATTTTAATTTTTAGTTCGTCAATTCGTTCGATTGTCTATCTGCAAGATTTTTCAAAAAATAAAGGAGATAGAAAATTATTACTTTGTAATCAACTTGTACATGCTTCTATGTATCTATTTATACGTTTGTTTGTTTGTTGTAAATATTCTTCATAGAATAATAAAGCCAAATATACAAGTTAATAACTTGTAAATCTAAATACTTTCACTTTAGAATACTTTAGAAAGTTAATTTATATATTATCTAAGTTTTAATATATATATATTTTTTTTCAGTTTTTAAAAGATAATTATAGTTGTAAACTTTACAGTGTTGACTCTAGTTTGCTACAAGCATCTCTTCTAGAAACGATAAATTATAGATTAAATTAATAAAGAAAGAAAGGAAAAAAAAATCCCAATCGTTTTTGATTCCAATGCAGATATGCTAATTTAATTTACTTCTTGTTGTAGAAAAGTAGAGTCATGTCTTCGTGATAAGTATAAATTTCGTTATCACGAAGATAAGACAGAAGAAGAGAATCATACATGTTCCAAGTAATCAGTATTTAAAACAGTTTTCTCCTCTTGTGAAAGATTTTTAAGTGAAAATCTTATATAAAAATATTATTTCTTCGTTTTTCCAATGATGAAGGGATTTTTTTTTTTAAAAAAAGAAGAATTTAATCAATTATATTACAAAATCTTGGTTTCAAATATGGAGAAATTCATTGATCCTATCTTCGACGATATTTTATACACGATCTTTAATGCGATTTTCTTCTCGAGAATTTTGTTTTGTGTAAAAATAGAAGGGGAAAAAGTAGAAGGAAATGATGTTTATAATCAGTTTAAGTAGGTTTTTATCGCCTACAGAAATTTATAATGATACAGCTACTGAAAATACTCGAGTATGTTAAGAAATTAAATGGATATTTCGAGTTTTTGTAGTGGAATATTTATTGCTTTATCTGTTAATTTTAATTAAATTTTTGTAATTTTTAAGTAATTTAATTAGCTAAAATTAAATTAAATAATAGAAAAATTAATGATAAAGTTTAAATCTTATTTTTTTTTTTTTAAGTAATGCTTTAGCTAATTTCCTTTCATCGTTGTTCTTCGTCTCGTATTTCAGATATAATTAACTTATTATTTACTTGTAATAAAGCAAGAAAATACTGTACTTGAAAAAATATATAATAAAATACTTATATGTACAAATAATGTTTTTAAATATTATTATAGACATTTTATCATTTAAATTACTGTACAATTAAATAATTTTGATCATTCTACACTGCTTACAGTCATTATATGGAATGCCTTCGATAACATATACGTACTATACTTAAATTTAATTATACGCGTAATTTTTGCTCTTAGTAAATACAGAAATTTATAAATTTTAATTTGTAAGGTTTATATTTTGTATAGATTATAATATATATATATATATAGGCCATATACAAGCAGTTTATGGTCAAAAGTATCTCAAAAAATTAAAGCCATCCCTTGTCATCATACCATTAAATCTCGTTATTATAACTTGTAATGTAACCTTTTAAAATATATATTTAACCAAAAATAAAAAATTTTCTTATCAAATTTACATATTTCACTTCTTAAACACTAATAAAAATGTTCGTGATATTTTATGTGCTATACTGTATATACAAATAGATCAAAGGCATCACAAAAAAAAAGTCACCCCATGTTATCATCGCTTATAATTTATTACATTTAACAACTTTAAACTAAATTGTTAAGTAAAAAAATTAAATTTTACTCATCTCACCCACTTTTTTTGTTAATACAAAGTCATTTTTTAAGTATGTAACGAACAAAACAATTGGTAGCCTACTCCTCAAGTTATTAACACACAACAAAAAGACAAATTATATTCTACCAATTCACTTCATTGTTTTCTCCGTTACACATTTGATGTCCGAGGATACAAAAATAATCGTCACAATAACAGGCANAAATATTATCTACTGATCGGGAGCATGCAACAGGGCACGTTGCTATAGAAACCAGATCTCCCACGTCTGTTCAATTGCATATAGAGAAGAGAAAGCACGAAAATGAATATATATTTAACCAAAAATAAAAAATTTTCTTATCAAATTTACATATTTCACTTCTTAAACACTAATAAAAATGTTCGTGATATTTTATGTGCTATACTGTATATACAAATAGATCAAAGGCATCACAAAAAAAAAGTCACCCCATGTTATCATCGCTTATAATTTATTACATTTAACAACTTTAAACTAAATTGTTAAGTAAAAAAATTAAATTTTACTCATCTCACCCACTTTTTTTGTTAATACAAAGTCATTTTTTAAGTATGTAACGAACAAAACAATTGGTAGCCTACTCCTCAAGTTATTAACACACAACAAAAAGACAAATTATATTCTACCAATTCACTTCATTGTTTTCTCCGTTACACATTTGATGTCCGAGGATACAAAAATAATCGTCACAATAACAGGCACCATTCATTATCTAATCCCGAAGCAAAGTCAATATTGTTCATACATTCAGCCATTTTTTTTTTTTTTTTTTGTTCCTTTTGTATCTCCCCTCTGGTTACTAAAAAGACCTTGAACTGGCATTTAATGAAGTGAATAACTGAGAGACTTTTAATAGCTTATGATAATGACCAGGGTTATTTATAGCTGGGTATCAGGAACCACCCACAGTCGGTGTTTCCGCGATGGGTGTACACGAAAAAATAATACTCTAGTAGCATTAGCGATGCGTTCACTTTATACATTTTTCCCCTCGTTTTCTTTATTTAATCTCTTCTATTACAATAATAAATTTCCGTACGGTATGACTAACCATCCATTTGTTACGTACGTTGTTCAAGTACTACTTTAATAACAATCATTAATAAGCGTCACTCGATCGAGTTATCATATTTATAACTTATGATTTTTTTATTAATTAATTGGGCGATTTGTGTTGGTTTCGTATGCTACTAGAGTAACAAATTTACTAAATTTTTAACTCTTATTCAATAGCGGAAATTGTTTTTTATTAAAGTGACACACTCTTTTTGAAATATTGCTTAAGTTAATGATCAAATGAGTCAGCTTGTATTTGTTAATAAACAGATGTCAAGTTTGTTTTTGTTGCTGTAACAGTACACTAAATTTTAATATTAACTAGGGAATTATCATTTACTAATAGAGTAACAACTGTGAAGAATAATTCTATGTTAATTGTTATGTATTAATTATATGTTAATGCTGCTATAGCAACAAATTATTGAAAGTATAATTAACCTATGATAATTCATAACAACTACTATAATAACAAATTTAAGGTATAACTATGTTTTTACTCATAATAGTTGATACAATTTCCTAAGCATGTTAATGCTGCTACAATAACAAATTACTGAAAGTATTTTCAGTAATTTGTACTGAATTGAAAGTATGTTAATACATTGTTAATGTAGTTTCCTAATAAGTAACTGCCATGTGAGGTATAAATTATTTAAGGTATAAAACACTTTTAACCCATAATACATTTTCCTAACTAACTACATATTAATGCTACTATAACAAGTTATTGAAACTATAATTATTTACTACAGTACTACAATAACAAATTATTGAGGTATAACATGCTTTTTACCCTATTGACACATTTTCTTAACTAAATATACGTTAACACTGCTACAGTAGCATATTAATGAGTATTTTTCTTACCTGAAAATCGAATAAAATGTTATCTAAATCTGTCACCGAATCGTTTGTAATTATTATTATTGAGTTTGTTACTATAGTAGCATACGAACTTAGTATATAAGCAAGGCAAGCTGACTACAAATTAATATTCTGCTTAGTTGTCAAGGCTGTGTTACCATTCTCACAAATCAAAATGAAGCTTGTCTAACCGCACAGATGCTATCTTAGTATAAACTCTGGAAGCCTCAATTAAAACAATTAAAGTTAATTTCCTATCATTAGGCAATAGTTAGTAACAAAATAATGTTAGTGGATACTTCTCGCATGCTATAGAAGGTAGTAAATTAGTTTCTATTCGGTTGAAATACGTTTTCCAGTAAAGTATGTTTATTATTAACAAAATTTGTTTAATGCCATTAAGCAAAACTCACGCAATTAGAAACGGCGAACGGAAGCTATAAACTACAAATTGTACATTTTCATGATTAGTTCTTAGTTTTAGAAATCTATCTTCACTTAAAATACATTCTTAAATGTCAATACCCAACTTTATAATAAGTAAATTCTCATTTAATTCTTATTTATGACCTTTTTTTTACGTTAAACTTCGTTACTTATAACGAGCGTGTTCTCTCGATAATGATTTTCTTCTTTAATTTTATTAATTAATTATTTTTTAAAAAAACGTTTAAATATTTTTTAACAATTAATTTCGATTAAAAATAATATTTTTAAAATTTAATTTTAAGCATAATTTGACTTTAAAAATGTAGAAAATAATGATCGTTTCGTGATTTTTTTACTTCGTTTCTACCCTATGAATAAACGTTTTATTATGCTTTTAATGAAGGAAATTAATAAATTTGAATTAATTAATTTATTTTAAATAATAATTTAGCATATTTACTTTAATATAATCTTAAAATTTCGCTTCTTAAATATGATTTTAATAACAAAACGGTCGAATTTCATCCTGTTCAAAGCCATTTCTGTGATAGAAAAAAAACAACAAAATTACAGAAAATTCAGCCATAATAATGATTTGAATTACTTATACACATCATTTTAAAATATAATATTTTAAAAAAATCATTACTTTAACCGTTGTAGTAGCTGTTAAACCATTATTACTGGAAGATATCTCAATCAGAATAAAGTAGGAAACTATCCTTCATCTCTTAATATATTAAGAACATATTACTTTGACTCCTCGACCTCGATGATTGATAGTAAAATAGATTTATCATCTAAAATAGAATGTAGTTACTCAATCAGTTTTGTTGGCAAAGATGACAGATATCAACAAAAAATGGATTTTGGAACATTATGTGATCTAATGATGCTCCAGCTAGATCCTGTTATTGAATAACTAAAACATTATAAGTGGATTTATTCTAATAACTGGCAAGGCAAAAATAATAACAACAATATTTGGCACTATTATGTTGTTAAATCCGTCTTCTAAGAAAACTATTTACAGGAATTCAGTTACGTGACTAAAAGAGCATTTTGAGGTTTCTTCTACGTAACTAAAACACTATCCTCTTAAGCGCCTGTCACGTGACACGACGACTCCCACGTAAACAACATTTTAGTGAATATTTATATATTTATAACTTAAAATATTCTACCGCAATTTTCTTATTTTTTCGATCGAAAAATTCAGTATTTTTTTCCGCTCAAAAATACGCCTTTTTTTGTTATAAATTGGAAAAAATAGTGGCTTTATAAATCACTAAGAATGTATAAAATTATAAGAAAGAAAGGAAAAAAATATAATATATAAAAAAGCAATCTTACATAATAAATTTATTTTATGCCTTTTTATAGTATTTCTATTGACAAAATCCTTTTTTTTCCTCTCTCTCTCTCTTTTTTTGTTTATCACGCAAAACTCTCATTGAAGTGAAAGATACAAATAAAAAGATTTTATAAGGTTTTATGTAAATACAAAAAAAAAACTATCCATTTAATACTGTATATATTTTTTATACCTGTTATAAACAGAGCTGGGTTTACAACTAAACAAGATACAGATTGAGCCCTCTGTGTTACAGTTTAGGGTGTCAACAAGTCTAAATTTTTGCCTCTAGACATAATGCTCTTACAGAAAAATTTTAGTGAATATCTAACTAAATTTTGAATTTGTAAGCGTGTAAAATGGCTTAATTTAATAAAAATTAAGTTTATAGATGCATATCTTTAGTGTATAAATCTGCATAGATACATATAAACTAGTAAATTATATTTAAACAGACACTTTCTCTCTAACATTGTATATTTATATACTGTATATAATTGTGCTATAAATGGATTATTATTAAGCTTATTTAAAAGACTAAATATCCAAATTTTCGCATTATATTTTATAATAAATATATTTTTTATTAATAATATTACATTTTTATGCATTTTTTAATGTTTAAAATTGAAGAATAAATCAAAATAAATACATGGAATTTTTCTAAACACCTGTAAACACTTGGTTACATTGTTTGTTGTTTACCAGAAATTATCAAAATACACCGTCCACGTGGTCGAATATCCTCCTCCTGATTGGTAGAAACAGTGGTAGAGACGTCACTAGAAGAGCACGATTTGTCCACTTCCTAGTCTAAGCAAACAAGGCTGAAAAAGTCGCAGCTGTACCAACGTCAAATCTAACATTCTACCACTGACATATGACCGATGACCTAAGGTCAGAATCTGCTTTACATGACAGCTGCGACTTCGGAATAAAGTGCAACCTCCCCTCTTAGAAGTGAGCTCATCCCGGGAGACAGAGTGGAGTGAAGCAAGGACTCGAACAGACACGTGTCTGGCTTGCTGGATGAGCGACATGGATTTCTGCTGGAGAATCGACAATTGACTGCTGCACATCGCTGCAGGTGTCCCGGTCTATAGACTGACGACCTCCCAGTGGCGATACTTACCTCGAGCCACGTGGTGGGTCCGACATGCTAGCTCTAGGATTAACCGGGATAAGAACAGGACTGAAACCAATGAAACAGAAAATTTGGATGGTGTTGCTGCTAATGTGGGCCAGCACGTCTGTTTTGGCTACGTCGTTAGAGCGTTACAGGAACGAAGAAATTGAAGGTGAGTGTTCTCGTTCTATCTTACCATCCACGATATAGATCACTCGATAACATAAATTGTGCCTCTTGCAAATTTAGTAAGGTGGTACCACAGAAATGCTGCTTTTATCCGTTACCATTTTCATAAACAATTATAGAAATTCAGTACGCTGATGAGGAATGAGGTGCAGATAACATATTACAAACAGTTTAAGTGATAATTAAGCGCATTAGAAAATATTCGCTATGTGCAATACGCAGGTACTTAAGATTAAACACGTAATGAAATCGACTTTAAATGCCTATGTAACATCTATAATCACGGACTTTAAGCGTGCTTTTACATCATGTGACAAGATTATGGCCCTTTCAATCAGGATCGACTAGATAAACTTACAAACGGGGATAATTTACTATGACATCCATATAAAATACGAAAGTTTTAGAAACTGTCGACCTCCTAAAGAACATTTAGAATTGACAGTATTATATAAATAAGAAATGACGCTTACAAAAATGCCATTTCCTTATGTCAAAATAAAATTAAGAGCTTTTTATATATCTTTTTTAGATCTTAAAAGATTTCTCCACAGCTAACTTAGAGCTAGACAGAAGTAGAGGTGCAATGGAGCACCATACTGTCTGATCGCTTGTCAGGAAACCTTTGAATTGTAACGAAGTTCGATATCAATCTGCTTCAAAAAAAAGTAAGAAAGAAAAGATTACAGAAAAATTAAATTTATACTCTCTTCAAATATAAAGCAGAGTTTACGGTTTGTCTTCTTCTTATGGGTATTCCTGTGAAAGTCTGGCTAGATCAATTGATTCAAAAGAATACGATAAATTCTGCGAATCTTCGTGTTCCTGCTGGGGTAGCGTGTGAAAACACTTCTCTTAGCTTATATACAGTCCTATATATATATATATAATTTTTTCTTCTTCCGTTACTTCCATGTTTGTACCATTAACTGCACGGTGATATCGACCGAGTGAGGCGGTGCAACTCAAGTCCTCACGATTGAAAAATTCTTGCCACCGGTCATATGGGCTGAGGACCTTATAAATATTTATCTCCTGCGAAATTGTTAAATTTGTTTTCTTCGATATTTATTTAAATAATTCACGAAACCCTGAAAACTCGTAATTTCTTTCTTCTTTTTTCCTCCTTCTTCCTTGTCAGAACCATCAAAATTATATTTTTAAAATGCTTAAAATTACGATCAGATTATGAAACTTGTTCTTTAATGCCATTTTTTTTTTGTCGTGATATCGTTAGTAAACTTATTTTTAACATTTTAAAGTCTTGAAGAACTAGTTTTGAAACCTTACAAGGCTTTAAAGATGAGAAGAAAAACAGATCTTATATGGAGGATGCTAGAAATTATCTTGACGATCATTCCGAATTCTCTTGATTTAATGTTCTTTAATATCGTTTATTTTCAGGATTAACGGCTCCTTGATCGTTTAAAATTTTACGCAAAGAGTCATTTAATCTTAAATTTAATATTTGCTTTAAAATGCCTAATTTACTACAACCGGTTGGCTATAAATTACATTAAACATGACTGAATTATTACTATAATGATAATGAAAGTTTTGATACCATATGTGATATTATCTAATTGTTCAACTGAATTTAGGACTGTTTTAAATTATTAATTGAAATGTTATTTAAATACTTTTAGTAAAATTATGCTAATTTATGCGCTCATTTACACACAAGAAACCTTTAAACAAAGACGTCCCTTCCGATATTGAGCATATAAAAGATGAATTAATTAGTTGAAAACACGCGAAAAACACAAAAAAAATTTGCTTTGTAAGTATTAAATAATATAAAAATCTTATAAGAAGCATCTAATATGTTAAAAATTTACAAAATTTTTATAAAATTTGACGCCTTTTTATGTAAAAGATTAGTATAATTCTAAACTTTCTGTAACTCGAACTTAATTTTTTTTTCTTTTTTTAATTCTGCATTCAATTGTTACTGGTGGAAATGGTTTTCAAGTGGTTGAAAAACTCTCGAAAGGAGATTGGTTGAATATGGGGAAGACGGTGAGAAAATTGTTCTCGGATCAGGGATCTTTCTTACGTCTTGACAATAATACAAAAACATCTGGATAAGGGGAGGTCTAGCTTAGATTCAGGGGATGGGGACAACAGATAGCAGTCCTTTAGTATCTGGGAAAGGAATAAATATTATCTACTGATCGGGAGCATGCAACAGGGCACGTTGCTATAGAAACCAGATCTCCCACGTCTGTTCAATTGCATATAGAGAAGAGAAAGCACGAAAATGTTGAATCCCTTCAGGTTGACTTCACCGCAAGCCATTCTTGCTTCATTAAAGTTTATTGTATATATATATATATATAATTTTTTTTTCACATGGTAAAGTGTATAAATAGAACGAAAATAAATTAGTAGCACGTCTTTTATTCTTAAATTTGTTGCCTATGTGGTTCTATTGTTATCAGATTCTATTGTATAGTTTTTATAGAATTTATTACACAAACACTCCAGTTATTGAAAAGCGTAAAATGCCGATCATACGTTATTTATCTCGATATTTTCATTCCATGAATAGGGTGTATTATGAGAAAGTATTTACAATCTTTCCCCCATTTAACGCTAACAAAACAAGTCTTCCTTATCAAGCGTTTTTGAAGTCAGGTCGAGAACCCCGCTGTCCAAGCCTTAAACAGCCACAAAAAGACATTGAGGTTAGAGTTCTCCACGTCACAGTTGGACAAATAGAGCAGGGAATGATGGAGTACTCCCCTTTTCTATCCACAGTGCAGTTCCCTGGGGGTGCGTGGGGGTGTTTGGGAACATTCTAACCAGAAGAGTGACAGAGATCTGGACTTAAGCACACATTTGTCACTGTAACACTGTCTCCGTTGGCTGGAATAGCGAATAACTTTAAGCATCCCTGTTGACAAAACACTCTTATCTCTGCTCGGTTATAAGGTTTGAAAATTGCAGAAATAATTAGGAATGCACTGAAATGCATTCAAATGATGAATATTTAATAAGAAATATTATTAATTTTCTTAAGGAAACAGTTAATTTTTAATAAATTTCTGTTGTATTTATGTTTAAAAACTCATTATTCAAATTTATTTTCCAGTAAATTTAGAGTTTTAATTAATTAAATTAGAAATTGTGATTATATTTTTTTACTCTTTCTGTTTTTTTCTACATTAATCTTATGAAAATAAGTTCGTAATTTAATTATGTTAATACATTTCTGTGCCTTCTAAAATCCCGTGTTTGAAGTATCATAAACTAAGTTTGATAACTTATTTAAATATATATATAAATTAAGTTATCTTAAGTAAAACAAAGGATTTTAACACGTTAAAATTATTTATGCTTTCAAGAAAAAAACTTAAAAAATATTTTTACCACTTACAATTTACAAGAACATTTTAAAATTTTAAAACAGGAAAGAAGGGGAAAAAGTTTTTAAATAATTCATATTTCACGTTTAAATAATTCATATTTAACGACGAAAAATAATTCCTTTTATATATATTTTTTTATTTATAAAAGTTGAATAGCATCATCTTTTAACAATTTACATAAAAATATTATTTATATTTACCATTTTAAGTGTTAAAACATTTAACAACATCCAGCATCATCGTGTTGATCCTTACGCATCTTAAGCATCCTTTTCTACGCCGGTATTGTACCATAAAATTAATTTTACCATTCGTCCCTTAATTTTCAACAGTTTTCCCATTTACAAAAATACAAAAATAAGACCGAAAAGAGATAATGATTGCTCAGTAATTGGTGTCACAGCTGTTTCTTAGCAAACAGCTGTAAAGAACCGCAAACCTTACCTGAACAACAAAACTTCCTTCCCCCTTTGAAAAATAAAAAGAAAGAAATTGCAGCCTTCTTGGTGCAACATTTCAAAGGTCCATTTTATAAGTAATTGCTCTTCTTGATTTTATCTCATCATACGTCATTATGTCTTTACAAAACGCTTTTAATGTCTTCTTATAATGATCGTATGTTTATAACGCTTATATTACGCGCCAACAATGTTGGGTTTTTTATCGTATATTTTAAAATTTACGGCTAAAAAGATATTAAATCGTTCATAAAATTGAAGAAAATTAATTTTAGTAATTAATGAAGTAAAAATTTAAGTGATTTACTTCTTTTTTCTTAAAGATAAATATCGTCTTATAATGCTTACGCACTTAGTGTTGGATATTTTAATTTATATCATAAATTATACAATATTTTATAAAATTGAATAAAAATCATTTTAAAAATTAATAAAATAAAATCTACGCGATTTCTATAATGTTTTTTAAGTTAAAATTTAAAGAGAATTCACCACATTTGGAATATTCAATGATGGTATGCTTATATTAATCATATAATGTTACTTTCTTTAACTTATATCTTAAAATTTAAAGCTAGAAATACACTAGAATCTTTTAAAATATCGAAGAAAAGTAATTTTAAGAATTAATAAAACATAATATAAACAATTTCTTTCGTGTTTTTAAATTAAAATTTAAAGACAAAGTTGTCATTTTTGAAGTATTCAAGTGTTTTAACGCTTAAACTACACATATAACGTTAGAATTAGAATATAAAATGCAAGAAAAGCAATTACAGTAATTAAAAAAAATTTAAATAGTTTCTTTCTTGTTTATAAGTTAAAATTTAAAGATAAATTCACCATATTTGAAATATTTAATAGCGTGATGCAAAAGTTAAATGGTTTCTTAGACACTTTTAATAATTAATTTGGTAAAACTTTGAGCGAAATTATTAAATAAAATTATCTTAGATGATATATTTATTGAGAAAACACTTGGCTATAAAAATAAGTAAGAAGCAAATCACGTAAGCTACTTACTAACTTAGAAAAACACGTTTTTTCCAGTTCAGGTAGTAAATAAACTTAATAATTTATCCAAAATTTCTCGAACTATCTCTATTGTTTCTATCCAAACTACATAAAAACTCAATAAGTATTCGACTGAACATCGAAATTCAGCATTAATTAGTACTGAACGTTGCCATTTCAGAGTTAAAGGCGATGTTCACGCAATTGGAAGAGAAGAAAAACAATATTAAATAATAAATGAATAGAATAAAATCTTGTAAGAACCATTTCTAAATTAAATTATTCGAAAATAGATTTTATTTTTAAGTCAGAACGTCTATAAAAGCCAAAAGATTTCGCACAGAATGTAACGTATAGATCAATTAATCTTTACTACCGAATGGTGAAGTGCACCCCATTTCAAAGCGTGTAAATCTAACTTAGTAAAGTAACTTCTCTTAAGTTTTCTATCTAAAACAAAATAAATGGCAAACGAAAAAATATTATATAGGCTTATATCTTTACTAGATTTAACCATTTTATTTGGTGGGAAATACAGTTTTATATAGTTTTAAAGCGTATACATTCTATCAAGTTAGGTATAAGTCACTTTAATGTTTCTACAGGTGGCTAATTTCGAACAATTTCATTCCACACCTATCACCCCCATGTGTCACATCTGTCCTTTTATAAAGACTGTTTTGTCTGACACTTCCATACTTAGTTCCCAAGTCAGTTATAAAGGTTTGTTACGAAGATAGCATCCACTAACATAATCTACCAAGGGAACCAGTTTAATCTTATGTAATAAAATAGTTTCTAGATTATTAACTCTTTAAATTTTCTCGATTTTATATTATCTAGATAATATCGATAGAGGTAGGGCTGATAAACTGCACATGCTATTTAAACTATTCATATTACTATAGCAGTACTGTGGATCGATAAAGATGTAAGAGACGGACAAATCGTGCTATATCAACTTACATACAGATAGAATTACTGTCACTTAATATTAAGAAAACAGCAATAACTGTTAAATAAATCGCTTTCTGTAAGCGTATATATTTGATATAACAATTAGCATTACTATTAATTGTTTACAGTTAATGATTAAGCATTAAATTTAATCGATAGACGCCTTGTAAACTTGATACAAATTATTTAAACGTTCATAAATTAATCGTAATTTACAGTAAAGTATTATAATTACGTATAAATAACATATCCAAGTTATTCTTATACAAGCTTATTTTTCTCGTTTTTCTTCACAAATTAGAGCTGTTTTGCTGAGAAAATTAAGATTTAATATTAAAGCAGCCTACAAATTACGTTTACGGTAAGAAATACTTTAAAATGAATTCATTATTCAAGCATTTTAATTGTTATTTAAGATCTAAATATCAAAATGTATGAGCTAAATTGTAAACAAGTGAGCCATGCTTAATCTTCCTTACTATATATTTATACTGCTTAGAGTAATAATTAAATATAAAACATAAAATAATATAAAAATCTTACTTTTAATTCCCTAATTAAGAAACAAAACAGCTTTAAAAAGTAAAAAAAAAGTAACATTTATTGTTTTTTTATACACTATACTAGCATATTTTCGTGATTTGCAATAGACTAGAACTTCAAATATTATTATTTTCGATGTAAAAATTAAGATTAATACTAAAGCAGCATACAAATTACGTTTATATTAATAAATATTTTAAGAATAATTAAACATTCGCGCATTTTAATCAATTATTTAACGTTAAAAAGCCAAAATATACAAGCAACACTATAGAGAAATAAGCCACATTTAATATTTTTCACCACGCATTTCTGCAATTTAAAATAATAATTAGGCACAAAACATAAATAATGTAAGAAACTTCAGAAATTTGAAGAAAAAAATTCAAAAAAAAAAATACGATTTTTTGTGAAGAAAATTTGCAGCTCAACGCAATAATTTGTAGTCAACTTACACAAAAGACAAGATGGAGAGAGTAGATGCGATATTATATATCTCTGTCAACAAAACGAAAATGACCATCACGTTACTGATAATAAATCGTCTTTCCTGATGAGAGGAAATGTTTGTATTGCAAGCCAATCAATCAAAGAATATACCCAATAAGTCAACACTTTAATGATATCGGTTAAAGAAGAGAAGGGAGAAACTTAATTCCTCTGAGTAAGCTATTGTTAGAAAGATATACAAAAATCTCATTCGATAATAATAATTTAATTAGAAAAAAATTGATTTTTAGGAGATGCCAAAGTGTAATTTAATTTATAAATTATCCAAAAACGTTTAAAATTTTCAGTAGTTTATATTTTTTTTAAACAAAAACTCCCAACTTTTATCATGATTCTTTGATAAGATGCAACAATAGCCGCACGCTCTCTCGATCTCTCTAACTCTCTTTCTCCTGTTATAATTAATTTAATAATGAATTTTTTAAAGATATTACATTGTATGCTGCTACCTAATTAAAAATCCTAGTAATTTTAATGCACTAAACTTCTTTACTTCTATATACACATTGTACAATTTCACTCCACTCAAGTCTTAATCATTCCAAAGCTGTTTTATCTTGTAAATAAATTAAATTCTGTTGATAGAATTTTACTTAATTGTTTTTAAATTAACAGCTCATTTATTTTTAATTTTTTTAAAGCTGCGATTTATTTATTTTTCCGTCTTTTATCCGCGTGTTTCGCTTCCAGATCATGTAGAAGAGTTGAAGATATTAAATCGTTTCGCAGATTTTTACGGTTTGCCTTGTGTGTTTGTGATAATTTAATAATTTAAAGATTATCTTCCGTCGGAGCGTTTAGTTTTAACGATGTTGATTGCTTAAGGTGTGAAATTTCTGATGAGTATGAAAGTTGAACAGCGTGAAATTCAACTTGAAGTTAACAACCAAAGATTAGACAAGCGTGAAATCGTATTAGCTTTCTGTCAATGCCAGTATCACAGATGGAAAGAAATCATTTTAGGTTTTAATGAAAATTATGAAACGAATTCGTTATTTTTCATGTAAAGATAAACGAAAATTCCATTATATTTTATCGTATGAATCGATTAAATAAGTCAAATTTCTTCGTCTTCAAAGCGCTAAATGATCAAACTTCATACGCTTAAATCATATTTTACACGTTATTAATTCGTTGTTTTACGTTATTATTTAAATAAAAGCAAAATTTGCACTTATTAATTTAAAAATATTAGTACAAAATTGACGAGAATATAAATTTCTACCACTGATATACTGAGATAAATGCACTCCCTAATACAAACTCATACCTTAAATTTATACTATTAATTCATTTTTTATGTTGTATTTTAATATAAATTCTTTAAATAGAAGCGAAATTCTCACTAATTACATCGAAAATATTAGTAAAAAAATGATAATAATATAAATTTATACCATTGATTTTCCATTATCTTCTTACAAACTTAAATGTAATCATTTCTCCTTTCTTGACTTCAGCTTACAACCTTCGAAACAATCTTTAAATATAAATTTATCCTGCATTATTCATGTATAAATTCTTATCAATGTTTCAATCATTCAAATGCATTGTTTTTAATGTTTTTAAGAAGATTTTTTAAAGTAAATATCGAATTTTTTTATACAAAAAAAGCGGAAAAAATAAGTGTTTCCTCTTATCATCATAAAAGCTAAAGAAGTCACGAATCTTGTTTTTTTAAATTACTTTGACACAAAAAAAATATATATATATGTTTATTGAAAAGGATAATATATACAAATCCATAGTAAGAAGCCATTTGGCTACTTTACGTGTTCCTTTTCATCTTATAAAATTAAAATACGAGACATTTATGCTTTTATTTTAATAGAAAAAACACGATGTATGCCTCATAAATTTAACTACTTTTGCTATTTTTTTCCCCTCAAGTTTGCACTTTTTTAAATTGAATTTTTACTTGGAAAAATTCATTTTTAGTAAATAAGATTTTATGGGAAAAATTAATTATCAAACGTAAATTTAACTACTTTTTTTCTCTTCCTATAAAAAGAAAAATCTATCTATTTTAAGATAGATTTTTAAGAATGTTTACTTGTATTTCTTGTTTGGTAAAGTAAAAATAGCCATCAATTGCTCAATCCATATAGACAGTAATGAACTTCACCTGTCATTTCACAATGGTTTAAAAGTAGAAAGAAACACCCCCATGGGTTCGGTAGGAAAACCATTAAAAAAACCACATAAAAATATACTTTTTAACATTAAAAAGAGTAGTATTACTTCTCTTTCGTGCCACAAAATTACACTGACTTCAACTGTAAGCACTGACGATAACGGGATGAAGAAACGATTATCAATTATTCAACTTTCTACTAATGACTAGATTTGTGTCTCAAAGTTTTGACAGTGACAGGTTCTTTTCTACTTTATAATTTATAATAATAAAAGATTTATAACTGTAAAATATATTTAAAGCAATATTCAACATATAACTTAATAGCACGACAAGTAAATGAAATTGCCTTTAAAAAATAATAAATAAAGGGAAAAAAAGGAGAGAAAGGAGGGAGGGAGAGAGTGAGCATCTTCTACTTCCCATGTTCCAGGTAAATATTTTTTAAAAGAGCAACGAATAAACAAACTGCAAAGAATCTTATAGATGCCAAAACCAGTTAAAGAAAAGACGTGGGAAGAGTGCAGATGTGTTGCTTGCTCCACTCCACTTCGACATATGTCCTGCTGAATTAGATAATGGTATTACAATTTTCGTACTGGCTCTTCCTCGCTTCTAGCACAATTAATTTACAAGATCGTCTTAGAGTGTCGGATTTGGAATGGGAGATGGGTGGGCTGAGAATTCCTGCTACAACCCTCAGCGGGGAGTGTCGAGTCCTTTCTACTGATGGGGTGGGAGATGTAAAACCAACATTTGTTGATGGAGGGTTGGGCACTACTTCACTAGCTGATGGCTGAGTATTTTTTAATTGTGTTACTTTTAAACTTCAATCTCTATTTATTTTTCGCGCTAAACTGTTTAATTTTATATAAAATACTGCATGTGATCAAATGTATGCGTTAAATTTAGCACCGATTCCGATTTATTAAAATTTTACTTCTTTTTTAGTGAGTATAACGTTAAAACAAGGTTGATCTTTTATTAAATTATTACTTGTTCGCTTATTAAGAAGTGGAATAATGGATAATGTCGATTTACGAAAGGTTGTACATCGATGTATGGAGGTTCTAGGATGTCATTCGACTGAACATAATCCTAAAGCTCAGGAATCTCGATCTAACAATCGTCAGCCTTAATCCTGATCATTATAGCCAGGAAACGTAGTAGAGGGGGGTCTTGTTTTACACCTATTTAGACCAGATAGAATTAATGCCCGAAATCCGGTTATCAATTCGATAATTACTATTCAATCTAGATCAGACAATTGTTGCTTCGGGTCGAGAAAGGAAATCGTATAGTCAATCGATTCAATAGATTCAGGAATGTCCGGAAATGATTAAAGAATAAAAACGAACTGTCCTCCTCCTTTCTGAACCGAAGAAAAATTAATAGCCGTGACCAATAAGCGATTTATTTATTATATTAAAGTCCTTACGGACGTTGAACATCCTCAAAAAGTAACTTATCCGAAAATTTATTGAGGAAATTCTGTAAGAAAAAAGGATAAACATCGTATAAAAAGCGACAAAACATGTTAACCTCTGAACCGTTTCTCATATAAACAACAAACTAAGAAGACATTTTATGTGCTGTTTGATTAATGTCTTACATTTAATATATAATAAACAATTTAAAAGAAGAATGCATTATTAAATAAATGATTAATTTAGATCGCTGTCCTGTAGATTGTTCTGCCTTTTATTGTATCAATTTCTTTATTCTGTGGATATCTACAAGAGCCAAGATGATTCTTGGTACAAGAGAAATTCGAAACTTCCATAGAAATTCAACTTCTTATCTACAAAGAACATAACTTTGACAAAAACCAGAACACATCCATTCTCAACGTAAACTTTTACCTAATGATAAAATTCTTTCAATCGAATAAAACTCTTCCTCTTTTTTTTTTTAAAAGTTTAATAAGATTTTGATGCATTTTAATAATTTTATTCTAGTAAAATTATTATCTAAATATCACGAATATGTTACATCTTCTCGGTTTGAAGAATATAATGAGGAAAATCATTAAAAATAATGATTTCCCCTTTGCAAATCTCTACTTAAGCAAGACATCTCTTTAAACTCGGTATTTAACAAACAAGCGCTTAACATTTTTGAGATAATTGCTTAATAAATCCACATAAATAATGCATACATTTTTCTTCAGCTTTGAATTTATATCAGCTTCTTATTCACACTATTTTCTTCTTTACTCGCATCACTTACTCCGGAAGTGTAACAACAAACAAACAAACTGTACTTAAGCGCTCGGCAAACATCATGTGAAAATAATTAGAATTATTTTATTTATTTTTTTCTAGAAAAATATATATTTACCTTCAAAACTCATTGAAATTTTATCTTATTGTATCGCTACTTTATCACAAAGCATGCAAATATCTTTATATTTATTCGCACAGGGTGACTTAGAAGAGTAAATAAATGCTCTTCTATTTAGAAATTTTGAAAGAATACGCAATTATAATTAATCAAATAATAGATAATCATCGTTAAATCGTCTCGATGCAGTTTATTTTGTGAAATTATAGATGGGGACTGATAATTTTCTACCGGATGGCGTTATTATTCAAACTGCATATCTCCTACATATCCAACTGTATACAATAACAGATTCATAATTCACTGAGTCAGTGGTTGAAACATGAGCACTTCTCTAAATATATCGTTCTAAGAATAAAAAAAAAAGAAGGAATAGTGATTTATGGCTGACGTACTGCTTATATTCTATACAGACATCCAACACTCGCCCCAACCAGCTGAAAGATCCGATAACCCAGATTAATGGCATAACTAGCTAAATACTTCGAATTATGCAGGATTTAGCATACAATAATATAACTTTTTAATTTAAAAATATAGTTATAGTTACTTAATTTTTCTGCTAGAAACGAGAAAACCTATCATCTAGTCTATATATATCCGATAGAAAAAGTAGTAGTAAAAAAAAAAAAAAGGTAGAGTATCGCTTCAGATCAACGACGGACGGCGAGTCGGATGGTAACACTATTCCGAGCTCATTTCAATCAGTCCGAATCGTAGTTACTTAATTTTTCTGCTAGAAACGAGAAAACCTATCATCTAGTCTATATATATCCGATAGAAAAAGTAGTAGTAAAAAAAAAGAAAAAAGGTAGAGTATCGCTTCAGATCAACGACACGCAACTGAAAGATTACCAACTAATCATTGAGTTTGTATGTGAGAAAATTCAGGAAAAAAAAGGGTTTAGTTTAGTTGTGGAGATTGTGTTCTGTTTTCTTAAATTCCCTACTTTATCAGTAAAGATATTTTAATAGGAGGATCAATCTAAATTGCTTTATCTTACTTGGGGTTGCGAAAGATTTGATCCGCTAAAGTAGTTTTATGTGGAGTTATTTTACTTTCGGTTGGCTTACTGCTTTACGAGTGAAAAAAAAATTCAAATTAAAAAAAAACCGTAATAGTAATTATAATGCCCTTTCTTCTTGTTTTTTTTTTCTTTCGAAGATTCTTTGCAAGAATTGGCTACAGTGCATTAAGCGTGACGCTTTGCTGGGTGATTCTGTGGCATTTTCTTAAGGATTTGAAATTGAAAGTAGTTTAGTTTGGGCTATTCCTCGTGCAGAATAAAAAAAAGGTGTTATAATACTTAAATAATTCGGGTGTTTAGGAGGTATTTATCTTCAAAAATTTATATTAAAGAAATAAAAAAATTAAAGTGTTTTTGGGAAAGTCATCTTTATGGCTTTACTTATTGTAATTTAAAATAAATAAATAAATATTTTATTTAACATTAGCTTTATTCTTTAAAGATTTATAAATATAATTNCGCCCCAACCAGCTGAAAGATCCGATAACCCAGATTAATGGCATAACTAGCTAAATACTTCGAATTATGCAGGATTTAGCATACAATAATATAACTTTTTAATTTAAAAATATAGTTATAGTTACTTAATTTTTCTGCTAGAAACGAGAAAACCTATCATCTAGTCTATATATATCCGATAGAAAAAGTAGTAGTAAAAAAAAAGAAAAAAGGTAGAGTATCGCTTCAGATCAACGACACGCAACTGAAAGATTACCAACTAATCATTGAGTTTGTATGTGAGAAAATTCAGGAAAAAAAAGGGTTTAGTTTAGTTGTGGAGATTGTGTTCTGTTTTCTTAAATTCCCTACTTTATCAGTAAAGATATTTTAATAGGAGGATCAATCTAAATTGCTTTATCTTACTTGGGGTTGCGAAAGATTTGATCCGCTAAAGTAGTTTTATGTGGAGTTATTTTACTTTCGGTTGGCTTACTGCTTTACGAGTGAAAAAAAAATTCAAATTAAAAAAAAACCGTAATAGTAATTATAATGCCCTTTCTTCTTGTTTTTTTTTTCTTTCGAAGATTCTTTGCAAGAATTGGCTACAGTGCATTAAGCGTGACGCTTTGCTGGGTGATTCTGTGGCATTTTCTTAAGGATTTAAAATTGAAAGTAGTTTAGTTTGGGCTATTCCTCGTGCAGAATAAAAAAAAAGGTGTTATAATACTTAAATAATTCGTGTGTTTAGGAGGTATTTATCTTCGAAAATTTATATTAAAAAAATAAA
Organism: Centruroides sculpturatus; assembly: GCF_000671375.1. Classification (NCBI taxonomy): domain Eukaryota; kingdom Metazoa; phylum Arthropoda; class Arachnida; order Scorpiones; family Buthidae; genus Centruroides; species Centruroides sculpturatus. The sequence goes on along the minus strand of NW_019384367.1, from coordinate 183,711 downwards.
AAAAAAATTAAAGAGTGTTTTTGGGAAAGTCATCTTTATGGCTTTACTTATTGTAATTTAAAATAAATAAATAAATATTTTATTTAACATTAGCTTTATTCTTTAAAGATTTATAAATATAATTTATTTTTTAACTATGATTAAATTTTGAGAAAATATCTTCCTTTTAAGTAAACAACAATTACGCTTTCAAATATGTAAGTAAAAAGGCTAATTATAAACATTAATATAATATATATAAAGTGAAAATCCATAAACTGCGATAAAGTTTTATAGATATTAGAAGACTTTTATAAAATAATATTACATATATACGTATTTCATACAATTATAAACAATATTAGAGGCAAAATATGTCTCACAATGGTATCAACAAGACCTAAGAGAGGTGAAATGGTGCCTATACCAGTCACCACGTGCAGTCTGTTCTTCCAAAGCCATAAAAATATACGAACAAAATCAATAAAATAAATAAAAACGAATATTTCACCACTTATCAAAAGAAATGTCACTTTTTGTCATATTTATATAAAAAGACTAAATTTGGGGCCCCTCCATGTCTGTAGTACGAGCCAAATGGTCCTGTTGTCTCCCCTCTATCTGGACTAGAGTCAAAATTTGTAAAATATAAAAAGTAATAAAACTATAATAATCAAAAGAAAGTAAAGCTTTCAGTATATTTATAAAAATATTTTATTAAGCAAGAATAAATTTTTATTACTGAATAATTATATTGAATTAAATGCATTCGTTAAACCCAATGACCAAAAAAGTTGTTCTCTCTTGATTTAGAATAATTTTAAGAGATTGCACTCTAATATAATACAATACAATAATATAAAGTGCCATATAAAAGTAGCAATTATATTTTTTAGACTTTATAAGAAAAAATTGATTTTTAACTCATTGATATAAGTTGAGTAACGACGTATTGAAATTTAAGCTAAACAAAATATAACTTAGGAACTCGTACTTTTAGATTTATTAATATTTGATGATGGTGAAAGATCCCTTATATGATATAATAATAGAACCCTAATGATAATTTGATACAAGGTTATGTATTCGGTGCTGTATAAATCTTGTATCAACGTATATATACTGTATGTAGTCTATGCAATCAAACCACTGAATACCCTTAAATAAACATAAAAATGGTCGTTGTTTGGAAGTTTTTATGCATTTCTGTTCGAAAAAAGTCCCCGAAAAAGGCCTCCGTTTACAGATAACAGTTAGTGAATCAAATATAGTTTTTAAACTTAAGATTAAAATTCTATTAACAAAGGTTGACCCATAACTCAGTTAACTAAGACTTACACAGATCGACACAAACAGAAATATCTATTAGGATGCTGTAAATCATTTACTGAATAGGAAAGAGCTAATATTAAACAGTTTTTAAATAGCCTATGTTAACAGAAATCTCAATAAAACTTTTACTTCAAACTGTTAACTTACTTTTGGGCATTCTAAATTTAAGCTTAAAAAACATCCTATCAACGTTTTCCAAATTTAGTTAAAATTATTGTTTATTAAACACGGAAGAGTCTATTTAAAACAGAGCATTGATAGAAAGTACAAGCGGTTAACCGACTTTTGATCTAGACTATTTAAAATTAAAAAAATATCCTATCAACAACATCAGTAACTTGTTTAGTACTTCGTTAATAAAGCCCAATCTTTAAGACATGGCGGAGTAAAAAAGAAATTAATTTAAGTTTGGTTTCATAATTCAAAAATCAGAAAAGATTCGAGGCAAACAAGTACTTATCCTAATTAAAGTCGCAGATTTCCCATAACGCACATATAATTTGCAAACATTGATTTTTACAATTAAATTTTGCATAAGTAAAGCCACCTGTAACAAGATTTACTTAAATGAAGCCATTTTTATTCCGTAATTAAGTTTAGAAGTTTCACTTTCGACATTTTCCAACAGATATTGGATTTTTATAGAAATAGCAGACATTGAAGAAGACATAAAATTTTATAGCACCAGTATCATACGAAAGAATAACAAAATGACACTTCAGCACGTAAACTTAGCTTATATCAAGTCAAATATATGGATTTTTCCACGAATTTATTTTATCATAAATAGCGTGATATAAAATTCAACTAGTGATATGAATACATTTTCATGAGGAGATACTCGATATCCAATCGAATTTATTTATTTATTTTAATAATAAGAATCGATATTTAATTTATTTGAAAATAAATTGCACGAAATTAAGAATTTTTTAGAATTTTTTTCAATTAAATTTCCTTGTATTTTAAGAATTTTACGAAGAATTTTAGAAATCCTATAGTTTAAAATGGGAAAATTGATTAGCCAACTTTAAAACGATCCTGCCATCTGGCGTACGAATTTAACATTACATTTGCTTTATCGAATTTTCCACTTGGCTTGTACGATATACCCCGTTTATTGTTTAAAAAATCTGCTTTAATACTCTATCTCTTTGATGGATGGTGTGGTGAGACTCAGAGATTAATAATTGACTTCTACTCACTCACGCAGATATAATAATTTTTTTTTTAAATACTTGAATTGATCATTGTGAAAAAGAACCTTCTTTGTATCCTTTATATACTCGGAAGTTCCAATCATATGGAGATGGATCACGTGAAAGAACGTCTTCCATCTTAACAGGATTACCATTTCACGTAAGTTTTCAATAGAAAAGCTTTAGTTACAACAAAATATGACATGGCATCTTTCTTTTTTTTTCTCTCTTATTCTCCTTTCTTTTGTAAAACTTGACTTTCAAATGTCGGTAACAAATTTATGACTTAGTCGAAATTTGTCTGTAGAAAATGACACAGAGTTAGATAGAAGCCCACAGAGTGGATCATAAATCTGACTTGTACGTTTCTTTTTCCCTACTTTTTCCTTTTCCACTATGTCCTCAAGGGAAAGTATGTCGAAATAATATAATGGGGTCGAGATAAGAATTCTGTCAGAAACACGCACATCGTCTAACACTCTTGGGAATAACTTGGTCTCTGTTATTTTTAGGGAGTTAAGAGACAATTATAGAAAAACAACTCATAAACAACTCCATTTTGTCGGGAACAGTTTAGCAATTAGTTTCTATTTATTCTTCGAAAACTTAGGTTATACTTTTCGCGCGAGTAGAACACGCAAACACACGCGCTCACTACGAAGTTATAATATTCCAAAAATAAATACAGAACTCGTAAACTAGACTTATAAATCATTAAAAAAAAAAGGAACAAGTTTCTTTCCATGAAAAACCATAAGAGGTCTTTCTAGATCCGTGTTTACCATAAATATGTTAAATCGGAAGTTTCGGTCATAGCAACTGCCGTAATTTATGTTGCTACATGTAATATATCCATTATTAAACTGCGTTTATCATTTGTATATATACACAAATATGTAACGCTGGCGTAACGTTAATCATTCTCGGAATTATAATTAATAAATAGCTTATAATTTACGAGCGAATAAAATTTTATATGATGATTCTAGCGCTGATAAAGATTTAAAAAATTGTTCATTCGCTTCGGAAATATTTCATTACGTAATTATTAATTAATATTTTTTCTTATATGTATATATATATATAATATATATTAGAAACCGAGCATTTAAGTCATTAATTTAAAACTTATATAAAATTCAAATGAAAATTAACCAAGCTGAGAGGAAGTTTGTCACGACAACATTCGCTATTCCTTATTGCAAATCTGTTCACTAATTAAACGTTAGAAAACTAATGACTCCGTACGATTACAGAAATGGTAATATCTTTAAATATTAACCAGTTCGAATATCACGAACTTGTGGTAATGTCTTCACGAAAGGTTCGTCAGGAATTAAATGGTTTTCGTGAGACTAAGTTTGATGTTTTATTTTTCTTTTTAAAAAGGTAAATTATTCTCGTGAGAGAGATTATTGCTCTCTTCTAATTGCTACTTATAGTCAACATTTTATCGATTTAGAATTTGTAAATTTCTTTAAATTAAAGCTTGATAAATGCTTAAACTTTATAAATTTTATTACCTTTAATTGTTAGTGTTTTGTGGTATGTAGAGTCTATCGAAGAGTGATGCCACTAGTGTATAAATTTCTAAAATATTTTCATAAATTAATATATACGAGAGTGTTTCGAAATTATATGTACATTTAAAATTTTATATTGTATGGTTTATAATAATAATTTTATTATTATTATTATTTTATATATATGTATTACTCGCAGTTTTAGATAGATGCATACGATTAATTGATTTCTGCGCTAGCATGTTTATACATATAGAAGAACCCAAAAGTCAGTTAACAGAGATTTATTACCTTTATTCCAGATACACTCGCGAATATGAATCGTATATTGTGTTTAGAATAGCGTGTTTTCCTCTAACAAAATTTAATAACTACATTTTAAATCATGTTTCCAAGTATTTATAAATAAAGCAATTTAGACTTTAAATACAGGATGGCCCAAAATTCAGTTATTAAATATCCTGAAAATTTATAAGACAATAAGATTTTTATATTTTATTTAATTTTATCATCAGAATTTTATAATAAAAAAAAATTAAGAAAATAAATGTTGTTGTTTATAAAAAATTCAACGCTACTCCTTTCTGTTTGACATCATTTTCGTTCTCACTTTAATTAATAAAATAAAATATATAAAAAGCCAACATTAAATGTAATCATTCAACTCATAAAAGTGCCCCCTTTTTTTATATTTTTAAAGCGTTTTTCTAGGGAAATAAAACGTGCTCGCGAGTTTAATAGAAAGATTTACTTTGATCAAAATCGTTTTCTCTGAAGGCATTTTGACAAAATCGAATCTCGTTCTACGGTTCAGATTAGACATGTTCAAACTATTAATTAATTGTGGACACAAAGGACGAAAGGCTCCCATCTGGACGCATTACATGTTCACTAACTACAGATCATTATCACGACTATGATAATATTGTTGTTATTAATTATCGAGAGATGCAACACTGGATGAATCGATATCTATGGCGATTTGGCGTGCTTTTTTCCCACCGTTGAATGCCGGAATTATAAATTTAATTTGATTAAAATAAATGTTTTTAATATTTAGAATAATTACTTAATTATCAATTATTCAACTTTCTACTAATGACTAGATTTGTGTCTCAAAGTTTTGACAGTGACAGGTTCTTTTCTACTTTATAATTTATAATAATAAAAGATTTATAACTGTAAAATATATTTAAAGCAATATTCAACATATAACTTAATAGCACGACAAGTAAATGAAATTGCCTTTAAAAAATAATAAATAAAGGGAAAAAAAGGAGAGAAAGGAGGGAGGGAGAGAGTGAGCATCTTCTACTTCCCATGTTCCAGGTAAATATTTTTTAAAAGAGCAACGAATAAACAAACTGCAAAGAATCTTATAGATGCCAAAACCAGTTAAAGAAAAGACGTGGGAAGAGTGCAGATGTGTTGCTTGCTCCACTCCACTTCGACATATGTCCTGCTGAATTAGATAATGGTATTACAATTTTCGTACTGGCTCTTCCTCGCTTCTAGCACAATTAATTTACAAGATCGTCTTAGAGTGTCGGATTTGGAATGGGAGATGGGTGGGCTGAGAATTCCTGCTACAACCCTCAGCGGGGAGTGTCGAGTCCTTTCTACTGATGGGGTGGGAGATGTAAAACCAACATTTGTTGNCTCTCTCTCAAGAAATCATTGGTAGAGTGCGGTTTTTACATTTTTTTCTTACGAGTGCCATTAATTATAAAGAGCAACTTCCTATTGTTTAAATATCATTTTCATGGGATTAGATAGAAGTCCATTAATGTCTTCGTGGCGCACAATCGAAGTCAATACCATTATTCATGTCTTGAGAGCAAATTCCTACGAAGAGATTAGACCACTTGAAGCACTTGGCCAGGTTAAAAGCAAAGAGTACGCGCTGAAAGATAAATGGCTAGCCCGTACATTCATTCCCTAAAGGTAGAGATGATGTGATAGATGGTGCACCGTTGTAACCTTATTTTCGGTAGCATTACTGAATATTGTCAGCAATTAAATGCTGTCCTGTACGTCGCTTCCTCTTATTAACAGTTAGACGAGGAGAAAGCAGTCTTATTAATTGCCAGCAGTGATTGCTAAAGGCTAATGGCACGGTTGATGCACTCTTAGACGTGATTTCATACAATATCTTCACTTCTCTACATCTTCATTTAAGCGGTTTATTAAATAAAGAAAAAAGTATTCAAAATTTTAACTATTTTTTTTTTATCTTATTTCAATAGACTTTTCCATTTTTACCCTTAAGAAATGAATTAAAATCATTATAGGACTAGTTCTGTATACAAGAAAGAGATACGCTTATTCATTTTTTTCTCCCCATATCTTCATTTATTAAGCAGTTTAATAAATATTTAAAATTCAAGTTTTTTTAAACGACTGTTTAATAAAATTTTCTATTTTTACTCAAAGGATGGATTAAATTATTGTAGAAATTTATCATAAATAGAAATGTTATATACAGATGAGGAAGAGAAGATTCTTCTATCTTCAATTATAAAATAGGGATTAAAATTCAACATTTTAAAATCTTATTTTAATAAAAATTTTTTACCTTTATTCTCCAGAAATAAGTTAAAATCTTTATAAAAATTTATATTTTTTTGTTATATACAAGAAGAAAAAAAAAAGATTATTCGCTTTCCTGTCTTTTTATTTATCAAGCTGTGTATTAAATCAAGAAAAAAAGTATTTAAAATCCAAGATTTTTAATATTATATTCCATTTTTACTCCTTGAAAAGCGTTAAAAACCTTTACAGAAGTTTCTTGTAAATAATAATATATTTTTATGTTATGTACTGTACAAGAGAAGAGAATGAGAAGATTATGTACTGAGTATTTATTAAATTTGACACCAGTTAAGGTTTCTTTGATAATTTAAGATGGGTAACTCATTTCGGAAAGTGTAGAAATAAAGAATAATAAAGAAAAAAAAAGAAAAAAGATTAATAGTGGAGCGAAGAAAGAATCAGAGGAAAGGGAAAGGAAAACCAGATGGCAAAGAACATGACGAAAAGAAGAAAAAAATGGGGCTAGAAAGTAATAGAAAGAAATAAAGAAATTTAATGTGGTTGTCACTTTTCGCTTTTACCTATTTTCTCTTCTTTAATAAAAGTTATGAAGATTCTCTTTAATGTTATTTTTATAAGTACAAAAGTAAAAGAATGCATTTTCTATTTTCTTCCTCTCTCTACAATGTTTAATAAAGTAAAAGAAAAGTTGTACAAGAAACATGAGTGCATTTAAAAGAAACATTCGCTTCAATTCTTAACAGTATTAAAAATTCAAGAAAGTCAGAAATATCGATAAACTATAGCGCACAACTATAGGTTCAAGCTGCGATATGTTAACGCTATGGCAATACGTAATTGTACATTGACACAGAGTTAATATACGAAGACTACATGCACAGTAATTATAGTAATTAAATACTTTAAATTAGTGCTATAATTCTTTTTAATATTTTATATTGAAAATTTAACTTATTTTTTATAATTCTTTTTATATTAACAGTAAGTAAAATCGATGCGAAATATTGAGTTGTATGCATAATTATGCATCGACATAGCGTTAAGTATATGCACAAAACCGTAATAATTAAAGGATATACAAGTGCTACAATTATCTTTAATAATTTATAATTAAAATTTAATGTATTTTCTCAATTTTTTTGTGTTATTAATAAGAAAAATCGAGTTGTATACATAATTGTGCATTGACACAGACTACGTTCTTTAAATTATGAAGCATGTAAATTAATGTTATAATTATTTTTAACGTTTTTATATTAAAAATTTAACATAGTTCTCTATTTTCTAAATTATTAACAGAAAAAAAACCGATGGGAAATATCGAGTTTTATGCATAATTGAGCACTATAACATAGCGTTAATACACGAAGGCACACGCAAAATAATAATAATAATAATAATTAAAGAAAATACAAGTGAGGTAGTTAATTTTAACGTTTTATATTGAAGATTTAACATAGATTTTTTATTTTATTTTTGCTNCGTGGCTTGGCATTCTGTTCTCAGGGTTGTACTTAATGTTTCGAAATCATGACTAGCGGGGTAAGATCGGCAACATAAAGCCACATTAGAAGCAAAGGATAAAAATAAAAAATTCAGAACTTGCAGATCGGAACAGTTTTAGAGAATGCGGATTCGAAGTAAACTAAAAGAAAGAGGCAGAAAAGTCCTATAGAACCGGAAAATGACGGTAAAAATACTTATTATATATATTGCAATGAAAAATATTACATTATTAAAAATAAAGAAATTTAATCAAGTTTTAATAGATTTTTAACAATTTACTTAAGAAATTTAATATATTTTCTGGCATAGTTTCTTGATTTTATCTAGTTTCTAGTGGATTTAAACAATATTTCCTTATCCCTATGGTTGAAACATGTCAAAATCAAACTATTGTATAATTATAAGCAAATAAATTTAACAATTTCTATATATTTCAATCATATTCCAACATGTTTTTCTTGACATTCTCTCGATATTAGATTTAAACAACATATTTTTGTAAATGAACCCGCTGTAAATGATTTGAAACATGTGTCAGTATCGAAATATTGCAGTTTATCATAAAGTAGAATGAGTAAATGCCCGGTTGGAGGTCAAAAATGTGTTTATTTTTCTTGAAAGGAGTGACATGGCGATTCAATCTACCAGATACCATCTGGAACCATTTTAGTGTCGTGTCAAAAATTCATCAACACAAGTTGTATATTAATTACGACACGATCCCATGCAGATGGTTTGTGTCTCTCTCTGTGCTACATGTCTTCGCTTTTGATTACCAGAATTGATTAAGATGTGTTTATTTAGATATTCCCCCATCTTTGGAGGATGATTTCTAAATATTTACATTAAAAAATAAATAATTTCGCATGTATTCTATATCAAATTTTTCATTTGAATATAAATTAAAAGTTCATTACAGTTTAATGCTCCTCCTTTTTTTCTTATATTCTTTCACGTATTATCAATTATTAAAAACTAATTTTTATTCGTTAAAAAAATAAGGTTATTATGTTAAATATATTTTAAAAATTTTAATATATTCTTTAAAATTTTATTATATCATTAAAAAAACTATCAATTCTCTAGAATATTTTACTCATACTTAAATAATCGTGTGATAAATTGATAAAAATAAGCGTAAATTTTGCAAAAATTCTTTTAAAATACTGAAAAATTTGAATACATTTTCTTATAAAATAACTATTTTAGTATTTTCGTCACCCAAAAGTCAGTTAACCGTTATAAAACCACAATTACTATCTTATTTTAAAATTTTCTTCCAATTTTGTAGAAGAAAAACATTTTTACGAATCCTTTACAACACATGGTTAACTGAGTTTTGGGCCTCCCTTATTATATATTAATAAAAAGCATATATGACGAAAAGAAGAAAAAAATGGGGCTAGAAAGTAATAGAAAGAAATAAAGAAATTTAATGTGGTTGTCACTTTTCGCTTTTACCTATTTTCTCTTCTTTAATAAAAGTTATGAAGATTCTCTTTAATGTTATTTTTATAAGTACAAAAGTAAAAGAATGCATTTTCTATTTTCTTCCTCTCTCTACAATGTTTAATAAAGTAAAAGAAAAGTTGTACAAGAAACATGAGTGCATTTAAAAGAAACATTCGCTTCAATTCTTAACAGTATTAAAAATTCAAGAAAGTCAGAAATATCGATAAACTATAGCGCACAACTATAGGTTCAAGCTGCGATATGTTAACGCTATGGCAATACGTAATTGTACATTGACACAGAGTTAATATACGAAGACTACATGCACAGTAATTATAGTAATTAAATACTTTAAATTAGTGCTATAATTCTTTTTAATATTTTATATTGAAAATTTAACTTATTTTTTATAATTCTTTTTATATTAACAGTAAGTAAAATCGATGCGAAATATTGAGTTGTATGCATAATTATGCATCGACATAGCGTTAAGTATATGCACAAAACCGTAATAATTAAAGGATATACAAGTGCTACAATTATCTTTAATAATTTATAATTAAAATTTAATGTATTTTCTCAATTTTTTTGTGTTATTAATAAGAAAAATCGAGTTGTATACATAATTGTGCATTGACACAGACTACGTTCTTTAAATTATGAAGCATGTAAATTAATGTTATAATTATTTTTAACGTTTTTATATTAAAAATTTAACATAGTTCTCTATTTTCTAAATTATTAACAGAAAAAAAACCGATGGGAAATATCGAGTTTTATGCATAATTGAGCACTATAACATAGCGTTAATACACGAAGGCACACGCAAAATAATAATAATAATAATAATTAAAGAAAATACAAGTGAGGTAGTTAATTTTAACGTTTTATATTGAAGATTTAACATAGATTTTTTATTTTATTTTTGCTATTAATAAGAAAAAGCGATGAAGAATATTGGGTGTGTGATATCTATAAGTCGAGCGACCAGATGATCTACAGAAACAAATGAGTTTCGTTCTAGAATTTCCATCAGTGGTTCGATAAGTCTTCGTGCAATATATCTTGCAGAGTGATGGAGATCGGTTTTACCTTCCATAGATCAATAGATAATAACTTACCTACCGCAACAATAATTATTTATAAACTTTTATGAATTCTTCAGTGTTGTACTTCAGTCTATCGAAACTATTAAACGATTGATTCACGTTTCGTATATATATTTTTTATAAATTTCCTACATCTAAATTATTCTTATTTTAAAAATAAAATAAACTAGAATTAGATTATGTCTTGAACTTAATAAGAGAGTACAACTACGTAATTCTCTATCGTATGCAAATATGGAACACTCATTGAATAGATGCATTATGTATATTACTGAGTGTAGTTAATAATTGATTACGTTTAATAATTATAAACTTTGGTTCAGTTTCATAATATAAATTAAGAAATTTAAAAATTTCTGTATATNTGAGCTTTGTAAGTGATATTTTAAAGATATAAAGGTAAAAAATTTTTAAAATTATTTTAATTGCTCGCCTTAAAACCTCCTATTTTTCATCATTATAACATTTTTATATTGTAAAAATTACAATTTTTCGTCGATTTGACGTCATTTTTTATACTATCCTCTTTATAAAATTGAAGATATGACATCACGATGACGTAAAAACGTGTAATATCCCCCAACTAAACGCACAGACTTAAGTTAGTATCTAATATTACGTCAATTTGACATCATTCTAACAATTTTATAACGAGTAATTACAAAATTACGTCGGACTGACGTAAAGATAGAGAAACGAGCACGTTTTAGATGCATATACAGGGTGGACCAAAAGTCAGTTAACCGAAAAGTAATTATTTAAATAGTGTATTAACAAAGACCGTATTTCGTATTATTTTTAAGTATTGAAATAATACAAAAATTTAGTCTTTACAATGGTCAACTGACTTTTGGACCACCCTGCATATAAAAATTCATTATATCTAAGAGAAAATTTTCTTTGTATTAACATGCAATATTTGATTATTTACAAATTATTATTATTATTATTATTTTTGCAGTTGTATAGATTTTTATTCATATTTAATTTTTACTTTAACAGTTTGGCACGAGAGAATATGGTCACCAGAAACTCAACCCCTTCCAGTTGTTGATAAAGACGTGATTAATGGGAATAAAAATGAAGATAGATTACAAACTATTACAGAGTATGTGCACATTTTAACACATTTTTCTTAAAAATAAATAAATTATTCAGAAAATTATGCAAACTTCGAAATATATTGCAGAGTACTTAACAGTTTTTAATATTTTCTTCCATAGAATATTACAGAATATCTGCAAATTATTAAATATATTTTTTATTTATTTTTTTCTCATCAAAGTGAATAAATTATTTAGTAAACGTTTGTAAAATATTTACCAATTTTTAAGCATTTTCTTCCTATAAAATATTGCAGAATATATGCAAGTTTTTCTTAAATATAAGCAAAATTTTAATATTTTTTCTCCCTTGAAAATAAATGAATTATTCAATAAATTACGCAAATATTAAAGAAAATGTGCAAATTTCTTAACCATTTGTTTCTAAATATAAGTACAGACTCACTTTTTATGGAATATATGTAAATTTTTTATCATATTTTTCTACAGAGTATTGCAAAATATATATGAATATTGTTGAATATGTGAAAATCTTCTGCTTATTTTTCTATCTAACGTTACAGAACATATACAAATTTTTCTTAAAAATAAATAAATAATTCAGAATATTATGCAAATTTGAAAATATTACGGGATTATATGTAAATTCTTTTTAATAATTAATAAATTATTTTAAAAAATAAGCAAGTTACAGATGTGCAGAATCATAATCGTTTTACACGTGGAGAATGTGTGCAACTTTTCAAATCATATTTTGCTATAGAATATCGTAGAATATATTCGAATTTTTAAACTTTTCTCTTCGAAAATATATAAATTATTCAGAATATTATGTAAATTTCAAAAATATTCCAGAATATATGCAAATTTTTAAATCTTCTTCCCTTATGGAATAGTATAGAACATATGCAAATTCTTCTTAAAAGAATAAAGATTATTCAGAAAATTTAGCAAATTTGTTAAATATTACAGTATATTTGCAATTTTTGTTTAATTATTTGCTCTTAAAGATGAATTATTTACTCAAAAAATTACACAAATATAAAGAATATGTACAGAATTTTAATCAGTCTCTAGTCTACAGGGCATTGTAGAATGTGTGCAAATTTTTAATAATTTTTTCTTGAAGATAAATAAATTGTTCAGAAAATTATGCAAATTTTGAATGTATATATATATATATTTTATTTTTTTTAAATGGAATTTTGTGTGTATGAAGTAAGCATTACAGATTTCTCCACAGAACTGGAAGAGATGTGAGATGAATGAGACAGTCGCAAGAAATATGAAAGCTAGTTCATACTTCTTTCATGAATGACAAAAAATTATATAAAGTTGTATCTGACTATACGTAAAGAAAATATGGATTTTGATGAAAAATATATATTTTTACTGTAACGAATCTCTTCTAAGAACATTTTTTTTCTGTTGCATTCCTATAAATTAAATGCACTTCTTCATTCCCGCATGATTAATATTGCATGCGGTTTGGTTAGAAATTTCCACATTTTTAGAGCATTTTTTTAAATATATTTTTTTGATTTCGGTAAATTTTTTTTTCTGTATAATTTATTATACTTTCTGCCTAAAGTTCCATTAGCATAATGTTAACTTGTATGGTTAACTAATGCAGGAATTAATGCATAAATGATGCTTAGAATATCATTATAAATAAGGAGAGACTATTAGTGAAAAATTTTTTAAATTTATAACAAAATAATTTACGAAATTTTTCCATTTTTTTTCAAAATTTTAAGCAGATTTATGGAAAAAATTTGCTCTACATTCTTAACTCGTATAGTTATCTGATGCAGGAATTAATGCATAAATGATGCTTAAAATACCATTAAAAAATAAAGAGAAGATATTAACGAAAGATTCTTAAATTTAACAAAATACTGTATAAAATTTGTCTTTTTTTTTTTCAAAATTTTAAGCAATTTTATACAAAAATTGCTTCATATTTGTTGAAGAAATAATGGGCTACTTTGGTTTCTCTCCATATACACTGAAGAAAAAATGTATTATATAACTCACCTGAAAGGTGCTCGAAAAGTTACATTAAATAACGATGGCTTAAATTTATCAAATTTAAAAGGTTTCTCTAACCGGTTCTTTAAATTATTCACTTCTTTTAGTACATAAGATTTTCCAGGCTAGTATATATATGTATGCTATATCCACATAACTGGCTAAATTCCTTTTCCCTATGCTAAAGTTGATTGAAGATAATGGAAAAATTCAGTGAGTGGAAATGGTAAATGGCCGTTTCAGTATTTACCTGAAAGTATAGCTTGGATCGATGTAAAATTGGGTCTCTTCGTTCACCCAAGCAGATGACATCAGGTCTCGAAAGACGATTTTCCTTAAACGATCACATTTTTTTTTTTTTATTTTATAAACGCAAAATGTAGCGTTTAACCTATTCTTTCCTTGGACCATTAGATAAAAATAAAATATTTTTATACTAAGCAAAACTCTTCGACTCTTTCAAATGTCTGATTTTTCAAACAGAATTAATTAGAACCTGTAAATCTATAGAAGATGCAATCAAAAAGTTATTCTGTACTCAATCTAGCTTCCATTTGTTATTCAGATTTTACCTTTCAAATTTAAATTCTTCTTCCTCTTTTTTTTTCTTTTTCTTTTCAAAAGTTTGATTAACTGTTAGAAATTACTAAACTTTACGCTGATAAATATAAATGTTATCAACGAATTTGCTTTATTTCCAGATGCAGAATGAGTAAGAGGATAGATTATAAAGAGCTTAGTAACTTTGGATGTAAGCGTGATAGAAGCACACTGTAAATGGCACTTAAAAGCTTAATTTCTGAAGTTTTATTTATTAATATAGTCAATATTTTATTAATTTATTTAAATTTACTTTTAGTTCATTTAATTGGTTGAAAATGGCGACGGTCTAAGGGATGATTGATTGCGTGTTATGGCTAACAGAATTGAAGTTTATAAAGGCTATTCAGTAGAGTAAAACTTTAAGAATTAAGCTTTTATTTTCGTTTACGATGTTTTTCTATCACGTATACCTCTAAAGTTATAAAGGTTTAAAGTAATCATCCTGCATATAAAAATTGTTAAATTTTAAAGCCGAATATTTAAAAAAAATTAACAAATATTCATTTTTCTTGATGTAGAAAGGTAAAAAGTAGATTAAATTAAATAATAACGTGAGACAATTTGATTATATAATTAAGATAAATCTAAAGATTCATAAATCTCCATTATTTTTCTCATTTGGATAATGGTGTTTGAACATCAAATCTGATAACCCAAACATTGATCAAAATGTCCGTAAGAATAATTAATATTCTTAAGAATCATTATTCATCTAGATATTGATATTAGAAAGGAAATCTTTTCTATAATATCGTTTAATTATTTTGTTAAAATATTCCATTCAGTCATACATCAAGCCATTCTATAATACTGTCTAATGGTGCATCTTCCGTTACTCTATATTTTTATATGTAATTATTGCCAAAAACAATTTAGATTTAACGTTCAGATAGAAGAAAATTGCTTCAGAAATCTTTAATAAAGTAAAGACAAGAATTTAGTACGAAAATTGAATTAATATAAGCCAAACTCCGTAACAAATCTATAAACTTCTTACAATTTTTGTTTGGCAATTTAAATAAAGAAAAATAAGCATTCTCTAACTTTTAATTTTAAAAATAAACTAGTTTTTATTTCATGATTTACTTTAATATTAATTTTATTTATTGCAGTACAATTACAGAAGCAGTTTCGTCTCCCACAAGTAATCTGGAAGAAGACAAACCGCAAAGTAAGTTATTCCATTACCATCGATGCAGAGCCAGTAAAAATGATATAGATGCAGTAAACATTCATAAGAAAGTGAAGCATTCTTCTACGATAATATATAGCCTTATCAGAAGCACTTACATCAGAATAGAGAAGTAGAACGTGAATAATTTATCATCCCAATTATCCCTATCACTATGTTTAATATTGAAGGATTTAGTTTAA
This sequence comes from Centruroides sculpturatus, assembly GCF_000671375.1. Taxonomy (NCBI): domain Eukaryota; kingdom Metazoa; phylum Arthropoda; class Arachnida; order Scorpiones; family Buthidae; genus Centruroides; species Centruroides sculpturatus. The sequence continues at coordinate 167,986 of NW_019384367.1, read as the reverse complement.
TTTATAAATTTATCCATCTGCTGCTGGTAAATTCATAACACACAGTGGTAAATATTCTATGTAAGGATCATTAAGGTTAATTTTCCAGTGGAATTTTAAAGATTTTTAAGTGAAAAATGGACATAATCGTCAAAGTCTAGTAAATTATATTAACATCATAAAGAGGAGTTTCGAATTCCATTTCAAACTCCCCTTTGCGTGTCACGCTTGACCCAGTTGTTTGGTGTGTACAAACTAAATGTGAGATACCTCTTGTAGCAACTAAATAATGCACTGCACGAAAGCTACAATATTGTACACGGTACATAGTAAAGTGTATTGGTACACACAAAGACACGCAAAGCACGATTCGAATTACAAATCTTTTTTTTTTAATAAAAAAAAACATTCCCAACAATTTCAAGCTTCATCGAATAACAAAAAGCCTTCGATAGAAGTCCTGAAAAATTTAATTTAAATTATTTTAAAGAAGATTTTGTTAAACGTTCACTCAACGTATTATTAGTGACTCAAGTTCACTGTATCTGATGATATTTTGAAGAACGTGCGCTTAAGAATGTCATCAAACAATTAAAAATTTAAACGAATCAAATGTCAGAATAGTTAAACATTGTAACCATTATTTTATTGGCATAAAGTGGTTCATAAAATATTAGTGATTCATTGAAAAATTCAAGAGTTCAATAACTCCCCTCCAACTCCATCAATTAATTATCTGGAAGCATTAGAAGGATTACATTCAGAAATGTTTTAATTATTACTACTACCAATCATTATCTCTGGGAATTATATTCATAAACTACAAACTATGATAAGTCAAGGTATTAATCGATTTAAACGTATGCTATTCGAATGATTCACATATAAAATATATCATTAAACATAACTCTTCGTGTATTATCGTTATTAATGCATGTCTAGAATTGTTTAATTATTTATTATCTTAATTAAAGTTCAATTTTGCTATTTGCATTTATAACTGTTTTGAATTCGTTTAAATAATTTAAGAAAATCGAGAATATCAACTATATTTGGTATGCTTTACCTATTAAATTTTTATCACCTCTAAATCTGTGTTTGTAAAATTGTACTGATGCCCCAACAACTGCTTAACACTAATAATTTTAGCATTATATCTGCGATTAGTATTTTAAGATATCAGCAAAATCATGAAGTTCGATGTAGGCTATATAGAACTTGCTATCAGCATCTAAATTTATTAATAACTACGTCTTTTGGTCTAATCTAGTCCATTTTCTATCATTAGAATTAGAATAAATTGTCTGTAACATTAACATATGGTCTAGATTAGACCGAAAGTACGTACAGTACTACTTAACAAATTCAAATACTGATGGCAAGGTGTAGTTTCTTGTCTTATTAGTAACAATAACTCAGTGATAGCATTTTAACATATCTCAAGCAAATTAGCATCTTAATATTTAATTAAATCTTAGTACAGACGAACATAATTTAATGTCCATAATCCTACAAAAACATTATTCAAACCGTGACATTAAATAGGTTTCACTTACTATAACCCAATTGGTAATAATAAATCGATTTTTTTTATAATTATATAATATACTGAAATAGAAAATCTATACTTACATCTTTATGCAACGAAATAACTTTCTTACGATTTTTGCAACCACTTGTGTTATTTGGCGTGTTTTAGTTGTATTTAAAAAATATTACATTGCACTTGCCACTTCAACTGGGTTAAATGCTGTCCTCTTTATTTGATAAAAATCCATGAAGAACCTTCTTGTGCTATAGAATTCATAGAATTATCATTTTATAAGTCATCACTATCGTCACTCGATGTCAGAGTAAGAGTACTACAATCAAACAAATATCTATTTGTTACTACAATCAAAATGCTCTCGTCGTTTAATCACTCGACACATTCGGCATCTTTATCGAAATTGAAGTAAATTCGTAGTCATTTAAAACAATTTCATATCGCTTCTCCCATGGATCCACCAATTATTGTTGGATATAAAACTATTAATTTCAAGGTTCCGAGCAAAGTTTTCTATTTCAGAAGAAAAATCTCATCAGTAATTGTAAAATGTAGCCAGTCTAAAAAACTATCAATGCAATGTAGTATCAGCATCTATCTTTGACGTTGTGTTTTTCGATTACATTGCTTCAAATGGCTATTTCTCTCAGTTTACATTTGTAAATTTTGCATGCAGTTGATGGATCATTAGAAAATGTTAGCTTAGAGAGTCAATACATGCGGCAATGATTTCATACTTAATTCGGTTTCAGTAATCAGATTTTTCCAAATATATTTGCGTCGATATATTTTATCACGTTTTTACACTCGGGCATAATCAAAAGACGTATTTACAAAGATAAAACATGAAAGAAAGACATTCAACTGAAGAAAAAGGAATCTTAATCCGCTTCCATATGCAAATTTAGTCACGTGACATAATCCTCTGCTCGATAATTTTTTCAAATATAGTGAAGTGAGAAAATGCAAAGATTATCGCCATATTAATGATAATTAGTAGACAATGGAAAAAAACTCAAAATATCCTTGTGATATAAAATGAAAATGACAATTGGTTTTAATTGTGTCAATAAACGAGGTGATTATATACGATTTCAACTGTAATATCATCTCAATAGTATCAAAGTATACTTTAAAATAATTTCCATCAGCAGGAAAAGCTTGGAGACAAATAATTACATCAATACATTTTTATTTAATTATTTAAGGGGGATTTTTCATAAGTAGATTATAGAGTACAGTTTTACATCAATACAAAAAAAAAAAAATCCTAATAAATTTCAGAGGTATCTGACGTCGTAATATCACAATAGGCTTACTATCTTTATAAACCACGCAATATCATTAATATATTTCAGCAATATCATTTCGAAACATATTAATATAATTGCCATAAAATGTTTTAACGCAGTTCAAACGACAATATCTTAAAATTAATAATAATATTTTAATAATATCTTAAAATTGTTCATACGGCACTATTTGTTTATTTTTTATATCAAAGGGCATACAATTTTCTATCGTTAATGTTTATTTATATATTTTCTTTGAGTAATTTTGTATGGATGTTGTAGCGGGCCAAATTCTTTGCCAGTGAATATAGCCTTAATAGCAGTTATTATTAAATAAATGAATAAAAACTGTTATTTAATCTGTCGAGATGGTAATATCGCAGTATATCTCAACATAATTTCCACACAATATATGTCAGCAATATCATCATAACATAACTAAATGTGCCCGCTGCGGCACCTGAGGCTAGAACGAACTGCTAACCTAGTGGCCCTATATATTATGATCTTGATAAATCATACAATATAATTTCTCAAGATCATAATATCCGTGAAAGATAAAAATTTAATTATTTTATTCTCTGTTAATCTTGATATTAAATGGAAACAATTAAAGGAAATATTCTAATTCTTAACAGGATTTTCCAATTCCATTAAAGAGAAAATTAAATAAACTCCACCTGAGCATTACAAAGATGTAACAGCTTCTCTGCAATACAGACTTGTTATCTTTAATGAATTACAGACGTGCATTATTAAAGTTTTCAACAGAATGCATTTGCCGAATTAATTAGTGTGCTGTTGGCTAATATCTATTTTAAGATCTCAAGCTGCCAACACTGATATACAAACATTTATATGTGCTTATACTTTCTTTCTTTTTTTTTAATTCCAAATGTTTGTTTATGTAAAGATACTCCACTATTGAAACTATTCTAATTGTTATACTCTTTAAAAAGTACAAGGCGGCCCAAAAGTCGGTTTACCACGTTGTTCTGTATGCTCCAAGTACATTCGTGGATAGAAGGACTGATGGTTAACTGAGTTTTGGATCACTCTATATATCAATATCGATTTCTCTTATTATTTTATAATTAGAACACATTTAAAAGATTATCTGAATGCATTATTTAAGCCTGTTTTTGTGGTATAAGGTTTAGACATGAACATAAAGAAACTAAGTGCTTAAAACATTAAATTTTAGATTCTTATGGAATGAAATAAATTTTTTTGTTAATTAAATTATGCAAAATGTCGTCATTTACTTGTTTCCTTTCTTAATTCGATTAGCATAACTCTCGTGTAATGAAACTAAAGTAGTTGTTCTCAAAAATAAACTGAAAATCAATGTATTTTTAATTGATGAAACCAGCTACCACAGTACTAGAGAATGAAACTAGTTGCTTTTAGTTAGTAAAATTCATATTATTACTTATTCTCAGATAGTAAAAAATAATTAATCTCAATACAGCACAATTAGTTCTAGTAATTACTTTCGAATAATGGGAACAGTTACATTGGTTAATTTCAAATAATGAATCTAGTTTCTTTACTAGGAGATAAGAAAACTAGGAAAACGTTAGAGATTTTCAGATAATGAAATTAGTTTCATCAGTTAGGCCTATTCTCATTTTAGTGAAACTAGTGTTAGTGGAATTACAGGAGTTCCACATCAGATAATAAATCTTGTTTTATTGTTGTCAGATAATGAAACTATAGTAGATTTGAGAATAGTGAAAGCAAAATTTGAAATATTATAACCTCATTAATTCCGTTAGTTACTTTCAAGTAATGTGTAGCCCTCATATAAACTCTTATTATTTGAAATACTTCAGTTTAGCGCCACACTCGATTTAGTGCCAATTTCAGAGGAGAACAAATGGTAAACCGAAGTTAATGAGACTATTTTAATTGATTCTGTCAGACTGTAACTTATAAAATGTAGTTTTTCGTATTTTTTTAAATTTTGTGCATTATTAAACGAGAAAGTATTTCTCCCCCACAAATCTGTACCCAAGGTTGGATTATAATCACGAATTAATGACCGATCTCTTCAGACGTAACAAATAAGAGAAAAGTTCATTTCTCTGTTTTAAGAAATGTAATTAAAAGTTTACTTAATTAACATTTTAATTGGTTTCAGGTTTTCTAAAGGTGGAAAGAGCTCTAGTGAACATCACAAAAGATTCGGGTGAAAGCGTCAAGATGAGGTGTGAAGTCAAAGGTTACCCTCAACCTTATATTCGATGGTATAAAAATGAAGCTCCTTTACAAGAAGAGAGGAACCGAATTGACGTGAGATATTACAGTTCTGGCAATGGAAGAGTGTGGTCCAGACTAAAAATCAACCATCTGGACATACACGATACCGGTTACTATAAATGCGAAGCTAATAATGGCCGTCATTTAGTGGACACTACTGGAATTTTGATGGTCAAAGCAGGTATATATATATAAAACCCCACAATTCTTTATTTTTTAATATAAATTACTCTAGATATTTGTTAATTTACTATAAGTCATAAAATAGAAGAAAAAGTATCATTTAAAATAATTAAAAACAATAAAAAAAGTTTTCCAAACTTTTAAATTGGGGTTATTTCTCTATATAAATTAACATTAGTTTAATAGGTCTTTCAAGATGACTGTAATAGAATTTAAAGTATGTTAACGGGGGGTATAAGAAGAATTTAAATGAAAAATAAGCTGTCATGAACAGAATTTCCATTTATGATTATCTGTACAGTTAATCATTTATACAAAGAATTAGTACAGTTAATAGATAAACATTATGCTAATTTTCATTTTCAATCAAGCTTGGTTCCCATATTTTGCAAAACTAAATGTAATCAAAGGGGAGGGAGGAAGTTTATTAAAGTTCCGTTCACTTAGTTAAGTCACATCAACTTGTCTTGGTTTGTTTTAACAACCAAAAAAAAAAAAAACAACTTTCAATCTCGTTTCTCTGAAGGAACATTATTATTCCGTTGTATAGAATCTTTTTATAATGAATAGAAAAAAGAAGAAGAAGAAGAAGAAAAAAAAAAGAATCTTTTGTAGTAATAAAATCATCGAATTCTGTATTTTCACAATTCAATACATTGAAGAGTAAGAATTGTTTGTAATGCATTGAAAATACCGAAATTTGATTTTCTTTCCTCTAATAAAATGCGAAAATTCAATTTACTTTCCCTAAAATGACGTGTTGTCTCTTAGGTTTGCTAAGGATGCGTCATTAACGAAATATGCCAGCTTTGAATTGGTTCAGGATGCGTGCATACAGTTCTATAGAAAAGATAGGGAGTGCTTCCTTATCTAAACACATACATCGTTTCTTTATTGGGCTACTTTAGTGAAAAAAATTTGAAAACTTTTCTCTGTGTTTACCTATCGATTATATTAAATCGAATTGTATGTAACTTAAGAAATTTTTATATCTTGTTATGAAAATATGCATCTTACCTGCTCTGTATAATATATCTACTAGACGAGAATGGTAAGAAATATAACTATTCCTTATCATTCTCGTTTAGTAGATATATAATAAGTGATGCTGAATATAATAATAATAGATAAATTCGAATTAGGGATGCTGTGGAAGCGACGTTAACACTTTATCCATCAACCGGAAATGAAAGTGAAAATAAGTGATGATGTATATGATAATAACGGATAAATTTGAATCATGGATGCTGTACTTGAGAAATAATCATTACATCTATCAACTGTAGATGATTATGAAAATAATGATACTAAAGGTTACGTATGAAAATAACGGCTGAATCTGAATCAGAAGTTAATGAAACATCTCCCAGTTGATGATGCTCATGAAAATAAGTGATGTTATATTCGATAATAATGGATAAATATGAACCATGGATGCTGAGGATGCAAAGTTAAACATAGCATCTATTAACTAAGCATGATTATAAAAGTGAGTGATGCTGTATATGAAAAATAAGGGACAAATCTGAATCAAAGATGCATTAAATGAGAAGTTGAGTACTGTACTGTATCTGTCAAGCGATTATGAAAGTAAATGATGCTGCGCACGATGATAAGAGAGAAATTTAAATCATAGATGCTCTGAATGTTAACACTTTAAACTTAATTGAAGATGATTAGGAAAGTAAATGATGCTGTATATGATGAAAAATGATAAATATGAATCGAGGATATTGTAAATGGGAACATAATATAATCTGACAACTAAGAATATTATCAAAATAAGCAATAATACATAACAATAATAGATAAATCTGAATCATGAATGCTCCGATAAATAAGTGTTATGAATATTAGCGATGCTGATGCGATGATGACAGATATGAAGCTTCTATAACAATTTAAAGTAAGATATAATAATGCAGATTATAAATGAATTTGTAAATATTGCTATTATTAAGTAAAATAGGTTAGTTTATACATTATTAAACAGTCAGAGATTCATTCATTATTGGCAAATCCCTTGGATTGCAATCCTTTCAACTTGCTTCCTATTTATTCGAAAGGTCTTTGTATAGATAAATGAAATGTCAATATTTACTTCATTTCGAAGACTTTCTAAAATCGAAATGACTTACAGAACAAACTTGGCTACAAAATTAAAAAGAAAAAAAAATCTTTGTTCTGTAATATTGATTCTAATAATAATCAAGTACTAAATAATGGATTTTTCAGTATATAAAATTATATATCTATTGATTTAATTTCGGATATCAACGAAGATATCACAAAATTAAATCCATAAGGTCGCTTATAATCTTCTTCTTTCTTGTATCTAAGCAATTCTGTATCCCAAGATATCAGTTGATGATTAATGATTCTTTCTAAGTCTTCTTATCTCCTTGCTACTACCAAAACTTCAGATTGGAGATTCTAATTTAGAAATCTCTCTCTTTACTTCATTCTTTTATGAACAAGTTAATTGAATTTATTTCTTATAATGAAACAATGCATCCAGGTGTAGTTGAATTATTTGTAAAGGAATTACGAATAATATCAGACCCCTCTTTCCTTTTTTTTTATAGATTTTTCTTAATGAGTTGCCTGCATTTTAATTATTTTAGTAAGCGTAAAAAAAGTAAAGCAATTGAAAATTTTCTTTTATGTTCAGTTTATTTACCTTTTTTCCCCACTAAAGACTGTTTATTTTTTCTAATTTTTCATTAATTTTACACACTTTAAGCTCCTAACAATACGTTATCATCCGTACTCAATAGCAGAAAATAAGAGAAGAGACTAATAAATTGAATGGTGGAAGAAACTTAATTGAACTACAATTTATGGCATCAGAGGGAGGAATATATAAAAAATTTTCAATTTATCATCTGTGTAATACTTCTTAAAGAAAAAAAAATTATTTCTTTCCATCTAGTAACTGCAAAATATCATTTCTTATCCACTTTTACATACAATCCTCCCGTTCTTATGAGGTTACATTACAATATATCTGAAGATCCCAGTGAAATATTTTCGGATGCATTTTTGAATATCCACGTGTAAGTAATTCGGTAACGTTTGGAACCACAAAATAGTTCAGATACAACTTTTGCTATCACAGGAAAAAAATAAAAAAATAAAAATAAAATTCTTGAGGAGTACGATTCTGTAGATGGATTCTGCCTAGAGAAGAAGCGAACTATCAGGGGTAACGTAAACCATCTGTCACGCGAGTTCTTTCACGTTTTAGAAAGTGATTGATCAGATTTTTTCTTCGATAAGCATATTTTCACGCATCCATTGATTTCTCCAGTCAATGAACTTTAATCACATTTTGTTTCCCATTTTTTTTCTACAGGTCGTATACTTCCACCTGTGACAATTCCCAATTTTTCGCCCGGTTTCCCTCATTTTCCAGCACTCGGAGGGAGGTAAGTTACATCTATCCTACTTATAACATATAATAATCATTCGTTCTTCCGATTGAATTCAGATTTTTGTCTTTAGTAAAGCATTTAATTTACTTGTAAATTTTACTCCCGGTACTATTTATGACGCATTTAATAAGGCAATATGATGTTAAACGACGTAAATTTACAGCAATTTTCTTCAGTCAAGCGAAAATTAACGAGATTTTCTCTTCTCTTTATCAATTGTTAAAGGTTTCGAAAATGAGATAACATCTAATGAACATCATAAATCTACTACTTTTAATGAGAATAGTTTAAAATAAACTCGATCTTTCTACACTTTACTTACAATTTTATTATTCTTATTTTTGTTGGAATTACTTTTATATCCCTTTAGAATATACCACAGAATCTTATTTAAAGATATTCTTCTAACTCTAATTCTCGTAGGTTGTCTGATCGAAGCCACGTACAAATTGCATTTAACCGGTTTATATAAATAATTATATTACATCTCGACTTGGGAATACAACTTGGTATATTATACAATTCTCCCAAGTAAGAGCACCCCAAGTAATATTACTGCTATGTCCCTATTTTAGGAGTAATAATATTAATATAACTTGGGGATATTGTTTGTATAATTTGAATTTATATCGTCATTTACTCCTCTAGGGTTTCATCAGTCGTTGAATATATCCTTTTATGTTGGGAATTCTATCATGTACACCATTTTAAATATATTACATTAGTGTTTATTTCCTATAAAACTATTTTTTCTGCTTTTAAATCTTATTTTCGAGAATTTATTTCTTCCTCCTTAGTTTTAGTGGAAGAAATAAATCTATTTTTTAACTGCGAATCCAGAATAAAGTACTTAAAATATTCTTTCAGCAATATATTTTATGCGCTTAATTCTCCACATTTTATTTAAATTTTATATTTTTATGATTTTTAAACAAAGTTTGTGTGTATAAACACTAATTAAGTCGCTGTGAAAAGTTTATACAGACGTTTCATGACATTTGAAAGGAATTTTGCGTGAGAGTATAGTTCCTAAATTCACCACTAGGGAAAAAATGACGCAGTGAGCGACAAGAAATAGAGAATGGCACCACATTGTCCTATATAATTCATTATGTAATGTATTTATTAACGTGCTATGCACTGAATCTGGTAAATTTTACAATTCAATAACAAGAATAAAAATAGAAATAGGCCTATATTCTTTTGCGTGTTTTTCTTCTATTTGTATATTCATGTACTGTACAGTACAGTGCAGTACAGTACATGCAGAAATATATTAAAGTAAATAAAGTCAACGTTTTAATAAAAAGTCTACGATTGATTTACGTAACAGTAAAATTAATCAAATTATTTATATATAGCGATTTCCTCGGAGTCATAGCGCCAAATTGTACCTGGTGATAACTTTTGGAAGTAAATTTTTCAGATATTCGTTTTCATATATTTTAAAAAGTGTAATTCTAAAATTTATTGAGTTATTACATTCATTTTTGTTGCAAATAACACCGAATAAAGATATTTTAATTAAATATCCTGTACAATTTATCATTTAATGATTTTTTATTAAGAAGATAAATGTATATTTTATTTTAAAATTATTAAAATTTACAAAAATATTTAAAAAAGAATAATAAATAAATAAATATATATTTTAAAGATAAATAATACCATTNTTCCCATAAGAATAAAATGAAAATAAAAAATAAATAAATTTAAAATAACCATAAATAAATAAAAACAAATAAAAATTAAATTTAAATAATTTAAACAAGTTAAAAAGTAAATAAAATTATATTAATTTTTTCCGCAAATAAAATAAAAAAATAAATAACAAGTGATAATACACATAAATCGAACTTTTTAAAGCATTTTGTATAGAAAAATTCCAAGTTTTCTAAAGTTTTTTTTTGGATAAAAACGAGAATTTTAGTGTCTTTACTAGTAGCTTGTTCATCATCAGCATCATTTTATCATCCCTCTAGAGTATCGTAGAAGCTTTAGATTTGATACTAAGCGATCAAGAATCCATCCATCAATCAAAATCTCCATCTTTTTAAACTTTTCATTTTATAAAATAGATAAGAAAACACTAATTTACTTCTTAAAACTTTCTTCCAAGAAGATATATATTCAAAAATACCACAAAATGGATAGTATTATATATATAATTTTTTTTTTCCTTTTCTTCTCTTCTTCTTCTTAACCTTCTACTCTAGCCATTCCTCCTACTTAGTTTTCTTGTGTCCAGACATAATTGGGCTACAGGAGAAGACCATTATATTCAACTACCTTCATTTTTGATGAGGTGAAAAGGTAATGCGAGAGGAAATACATCATTTTGTCACATCTGCAGACAAGTCACCATTCATTCATCTTGGTCCTGTTACTTTGCTAACATTCGTCTCTGTTTCTACTTTTTGCCTATGCTTTACTTTATGATTTTGATTGGCTAATGGTTCTCAAAATTAGTCAATAGATAGGGGGTGTAGTTTGGCAACACGACTTTTTTCTCTGCGCTTGATATGTAAATTTTGTTTAAGTTATAAAGTCTCAAATAACTATTTTTTTTGTAATTTAAATATAAAATAGCTTTCCCTATTCGCTTTCCTCATACATTCGAACGGTTGTGTGTCTGTCCGTGCAAAGTTAGCGATATGTAAAGTTGATATTATTATTATTTATTTTTTTTTTAAATTGAATTTTGTATCGAATCGTCATTCCGACTTTTATAACACGTTTTAACGTAAAACTTTAATTTTCTCAAAAATCAAGCGAATTAGAGAGATGTTGTTCTGTAATCTATTTGTAAGTTTGTCTGTCTGTATATTTTCTCCGAAACTAAGAGAGTTAGAGGTTTAATACATTTAGAAACTGTACTGTAGTTTCTTTATAAAATTTCGTATCGAACTGTAACCTTGTAACAATAAGATTTCACGGAAACTAGAAGAGCTAGAAGATTGATATTTTCAGAAATTGTAATGTATAAACTCTCTCTGCAGAATTTCGTATCAACTTGCAACTCTGATTTATATTACTTCCATGGCACCATTAAATGCAAAACTCTACTTTTTTTCTAAAACTAAAAGAGTTAGAGTAATGCTTTTTTGTAATCCTCTTTTACGTTCATCCTTCCGTTTGTCTATTCGCAAAATTTCTGAAAATCTACAATAATTAAATTTGTAAGTGATATTATTTGTTACTACTACATATTTAATTTTTACCAGACATTTTTAAAAGTTTCCTCATCAATTAAACTTATATAATAAATAATTAAATTATAAATTCATATATAAAACTCCTTTACAAATAAATTCTCGACGTTAAAAAACTGAAATTTTTAACATAATTTACCTGATAAATCGACATTTATAATAAGATAAATTTAATTAATTTAATTTATTCTAGAACATTCTATATTTAAATTAAATTTAAGAAAATTAATGTGTTTATTTGGAATGTGGCAGCTCGGTTATTTGTATAACTATAAATTAAATTGCTTAATTAAAAAGTCGATCAAGAGAAATAAAGCGAAGATATTCTTGAAATTTAAAACATTTTTCTCTATGGTTAATTAATTTATAATTTTCAACCGAGGTTAATGCTTTAATTTGTTTGAAATTTGTAATTTTTTTCCTTGATTAATAACTTTAAAAGGTCAGTAATTTATAAAATTTTATATCAAATCGCAATTCCAATGTTTACTAATTTATAGAAACTTAGAATTGGAGAAATGTTATTTTAAAACCATTCTGTACGTATGTCTATCCACACAATTTCAACAAAACTAAAACAGAGTTGATAATTACAGAAATAATGAGGTATAATGTGAAGATATTTTTGAAGCTATTTATGCTTGAAACAATTATCTAAAGACATTCTTGCAATTATTTCAGTAAAGCAATTCTTGAAACTAATCAAGTTTCAAGAATATTTCATAAAAGAATAATTATAGAATAGTAAGAAGAATTGTTTTAAGAATATCTTCACAAATTCTAGTGAAGATATTTTTTAATACTTTCTTTTGTTTAAATCATTTTGCTAGATAAATAATAACGTTAAAAAATTAACAAATCTTTAACATTAATTTTTTATTTATTCATTTAAATTTATTCCTAAATAACTCCACACACGAAAATTTATTTATTTATTTATTTTAAATAAAAATTTTAACTTAATTTTATGATAGATTCTTTAAAAAAAAATGTAGAATAAAAATGTAAATTTGTTTCTCCGTCTTTTTGTTTAACCAAATTGAATATTTTATTTAATTTTTTCATAGAAATATATCAAAGTAAAAAAGATATATTAAAAGTTTCATGCTTAGTTACTTTATAAACTCTATCACTGATCCACCTCTAAATGAATTTTCTTTGTGTTGTGAATGAAGGTGGAGTTATCTCTTACGAAACTCCCAAACATCATTTCACTCCCTCGCATCTAAGAAACACGAAAACCGATCAGTACAATTTTTCTATAATGAATTTCTAGCCCGTAGCTTTATATATATATATATTATTTTTTCGCCCTCCTTCCTTTCTTAGATAACATTGTTATATCTTCTTCTTAATAAACTGCAACAACTCAAAAATCTGATCAATAAAAGGACTACTGTACTAGACATATTTCTCTCTTTTTCTAAGAAAAAAAAAAAAAAAGGAAAAACAAAAACATCGAAAAATATTTTTCTGGACAAATTTCTCATAAACCACTGATGGCCTTACTAGTCCCATTAGATTTTTAGAGAAGCAAACGTTAGTTTTCTTCGAGATAACAGTAACTCAGTAACAGTAATGATGCGCTAAGCGTTCTCGAATGATCGAATAGTTTCCTCATTTTTTCTCGAAAAACTATAACTAAATATTCGAAAATTCTGACGAAAATTCTTCGAAATGCTTACTCGTGTGGGTTTCTCATCGATTTTTTCATAAGATTCGATGTATTCTCTTAAGAAACGGTGTTGGAATTTAAGTGTTTTTCCACCATTTTTTTTTCTTTTTCTTCCTTTCTGTATCTATACTTTTCTTTTTTTTTTACATAGTAACTGATGCGAAGATCTGCAAACGATATTTTCTAACTCGGATATATAAAACGGCATGTGAAGTTTTCATTTATTCATTTATTATTACTATTTTTTTTAAATATATAAAGAAAATAAATTTACAGATGTTCATCCTTCTTAATGAGTAATATTTTTTCAAGGACGAAATTGAAACGGGTGATGGAATTTACAAGTAGTTTACTATAAAAGGACATTTAAAAAACGAAAATTAAACGAGTGTTTTAAAGTTTTAACTACTCTATTTCTTCTAAAAAAATCTTAAAAAAAATAAATAATAATAATTTTTAACTTAGTTTTTAAAGAATTTAATGGACGTGGATGTACTGTACAGTATTTAGAAAAATGCTGCTAAAATCAATTTAGTTGTAAATTTATTTTAAAAGACTTTTTTTCCTTTTTTAAATGTGTTCATCTCTCCGTCTTTTCTTATTAGAAAGAAAACGAAACATCAATTTTCTCCATGCTTTCTTCTTAATTCCATTTCATCATATCTGGCTTTATATGAAAGATTCTTAGTTTTTCAACGTCGTAAATTATTTTTACGATGTATTTACACAATGCATCACATAATCATACAAAGAATAAATTTAGGATTTTGTTTCCATTCCATAAATCATATAATAAATATTAATTTTTAAAATATATATATATATATAAGAAAAAAAAATGATAAGTTAAAGCTTTCATATATTTGACAGCCGTACTTTTCTACTAAAATATATATATATATCCTATTTATCTTCTGTACGAAAATATGGGTGCAGAAAGTCACCAGCATGTGTCACTCATTGGGGTTGCCACTAAGAAATCAAACCAATGTCACTACTACTAACATCGATATATTATCCATCCCCTTAGCACTTGCGGACTTAAAAAAAATCTAAAAGAACGACAGCTGAAGTATTCGCCAAGTGATTGCTTCAAATAGCAAAGTCGAATGCCACATCTTTTCCAAACTTGAGAAGTGATACAAACCATTTCGACTTCTTTCCACTTCGACAAAAATAGTGATTTTCAATCAATGTTGACTTATATTGGATAACAGAAATGATTTTCTACGATTTCTTGTCTTGTTAATTGTATTTTGAAGGAATAAAGAGTCAGGAGTATGCAAATTCTATCATATGACTATGACAGAAGTTAGAATTGAATTTTTGTAGAAAGAAGAAGAAAAAAAAAATATATATATATATATATAAGAAATTCTATATTTCTACTCACAACCATGTCTTATATTGGTCACTATGCATTTTTTTCTAATATTTTAATTAAGAAGTATAATTTTTTTAAATCGTAATTTAACATTAATAAAAAGAAAAGTTAGTGCATTATTGAAAGTCTTGTATAATTTCAAGGAATTTTTTAATGAGAAAATATGAAAAATTCTATAAAAATTCTAGTCGAAATCCGTTTTTTATCGTTTAAATTATGTTAGAAAGTCTTTGTTAGTGTAGTATATTAATTAAAAAACGGTTTTGATTATAATCAGCCTAAAATCCTTTAAAAAATTAGGGTATTGAAATTTTTTAAGAGAAAATTATAAAAAAGATTCTTTCAAAGTTAACTTTATATTCAAATTTATAGTTAAAATCTTACTTTGTATAAATCAAACCTATAAAAATTATTTGTTTGCCTTACATCTTAATTAAGAAACAGCTTTTGTATTAGTTTTTTTGAGATTTATTAAGGTTCGTATGACGAACCNAAAGCAACGAAGGACAAAGTTAATTATGCTACTTCCGAAGTACTTATATCTGATTTTACCAAATTACTGTTAACATTACAATTACATAAAATTTAACATTATTTTGGAATTTCTGCATAAAATCTTATTTTATACGGATGAAAATATATGAACAAGTGTTTGTTTGCCTCATATTTTAACTAAGAAAGCTGATTTTCGATCGTTAAAAATATGAATTAACCGACTATTAAGTGGTTAGAAATTATTTAGATAAATGGTTAATGTTCCCATATTTTGTAAGCAATTTAAACAAGGCATAAATTATAAACTGTAAACTGCATTTACAGGATATTTTAGAACAGAATCCTCACAGGTGTACGCCGTTGCTACTAATGGACCACGTGCTATCTATTAGTGAATTGGAGAAATGTAAAGTCTCCCACATGATAGCTGGCAAACAGGTGATGAGTCTAGGAAACTATTTGACCGGATTACCGGGCTTTGCAACGTGGGACAGAGCTTAGACCATTTGTTACAGGCGACGATAGCAATCAGTGCAAGGTTGAACGACATTGATTGAAACTCTCAGCTTGTTTGTCCGGAAGAATTGGCTCAATTCCACGTGTCTCAGTCATTATATGAAGTTTTACAAAGCTGTTAATATAAATTGGGTAGGATTCCATCCAACACGTATTTTCTATTACAAGAAGATAGACAAAAATCAATAAGACACTATTTGCATCCTTAAAAATCCATACAATAATAGTGCAAAAGAGACTCGAGTTCTTCTCTTCACTGTTTGTCAACGAAAAAAAAACTAAAGAAAAAAAACAAGATTTATTTCCAAAAAATTGGATTTTTCACTCTCGAAATTCGTTGAAAGTCATTTCATTCTAGTAGAAATTTAATGAATAAACGTACTATAAAATCAAATTATCTTCGAATCTCAGAAAGAAACCATAGAGGATACTTTTGAAATCATTTAAGTCTAGAATGTTGCAAAATTTTATTGAGGAACCAATAAAAAATCGAACCTCTGGAGGTGATAGAAGATTTCTTTTCCCATCTCTACGCCCTTTAAAAAACGGGGAAAAGGAGAAAAAAGAAGTATTGTGACGTCAATAAAACCATAAATTATTTCATCCTTTACTTTAAAAGTTGTTTTAAGAAGTGTTGGAACTTAAATGTGAAGAAATATCATGTTGTTAAGCAGCGGGAAGCTTCTAAAAGAAAGTTTGAAAGGATTTTTATGTTTTTCTATAGGCGATAATTTCTTGTTACTATCCTGGTGCCTATAGAATATTAGAAGACTTTTATCACCATGCTATACATTTATAATCATTTTTTAAATAGTATCAAAATTAAAAACAAGATTTTATTACTTATTATTGAGTTTTATAACCTTAAAGTAGGGATAAAGACTAAATTTTATTTCAAAATATGAGCTTTTAACGTTTATACCTTTTACTTATATAGGAGCTTAATATAAAGAGCAGTTACTTTGATGTAAAATTTACAGATATAAAACTATAAATAAGAAAAAATATAAACATTTTCTAAGTAGAAAGTAAGTTAATAAGTTCTTAAATCCAAAATTTATTTAAAAATGAGTTAAAATTCATATAAAAAACACTTTTTTGATATACAAAAACTTTCTAAAATTATAAAAAATAATACTGAAACTGAAAAATAAGATTTTATTACCTATTATAATATTTTAAAGCGTTTTAAATAACTTTCTTGAATGCTAAAACTATATTTAATATTATAAAATCGACTTCAAAAAGATCGATTGATCGATCGCGATCAAGTAACGAAAATTCAGTTAAAAAGTCATAAAACTGTTCCATTTATAGAATTAAGTGTGGGGGAGAGAATCTTAAAAGATTTAAGAAAATTTATGAAAATAGAAAAAACAATTTTTATAAAACGTAGAAAAGATTTAGAGAAATCTTTTACTGTTATGTTTAGCTCGTTGGGATGTGTACAAATAGAACGATCGATTCAGAAAATGGGAGGGAAGATGCAACTGATAACAAGCATTCACGACAAGCAGTAACAGCTGTCACTGAAGTGAACTTAACAGTGTGTTGAAAGATCGATTTTTGACGATCGTATAGTCAAAATACCAATTGAACATTTGTACATAAGTACATTTAAAAGAATTTCAATTAAAATTTCAAAGGAAAAACTTTCTTTATCTAAAATAGAGTGTATATATAAGCAGTTGTGTGTGTGTTAAATCTATTTTTAGATGACGATTCCTCTTCTCTTCAGAACAAATCTGGTATTTTGGAGATGAGAATCCTAATAGATGTAATGGATAAAGTGTGATAAGAGTTTTATCCCATTCGGTGTTGATCGTTTTTTTCTAAATGTGGTAATAAAATATCATGAGAAATTGCAACTCATTGCTGCTACCGTTTTATGGAATATTGCTTTATACTTCTGTGTTATATTCTGAATAAATGATTAAAAAAAAAAATTGAATAATAAATAGGAATATTTAAATTTTATTAGTACAAATGCATAAAAATTACTATCATAGATTTTAATGCTATTAATTTCAAGTAATTAATTTTTATTACAATAAAAATGTTTTATTTTTAATTGATAATAAAATGTTAAACGAGTTTCTGGAAAGTTATTTTGTTGAAAAGTAAAATAATAATTACCTAGTTAATGTTATAATAAAATAAGCATAATACTTTTTATACAGTTTATTTAAATTAATACTAAGTTTATTAATGTGTAGGAAAATGTCTTGAATATACAATAAACCCCGCTTTAACGATCTGGAAAATCGTCGTAAATCGAATTCTAATTTCCCATAGAATTATAAATTGAGGTACTATTCATGGAAATAGACTTTGAATTAGATAATTCCAAGCCCAAATGACCAATACAAAATATAAGGTATTTATATGGTAAACCTCGCATTTACAACCTAATTAGTTTATAGAAAGCTGTCGTTAAGCGAGACGTCGTAAATCGAGCTCAATATTTTCTTATAGGATCAGTGTCATAAATTAAGCTTCTGTTCGTAGATATAGGATTTGAATCGCATAACTCCACGTCGAAATGACTAGCAAAAAATACGATGCATGAATACAGCATTTCATATAATTATAATGCAAAATATCTATGCCGTAAAGCGAGCGGTCGTAAAGCAGGGTTATCATTCTTTTTTTCTAATAACAACGGTCAATTCAAATAATACGATTAATTAATTATTTACTTTATTTATATGTAATTTTGAANAATAAATAAGTAAAAAGTAACAAAAATAGGAACCATTTTCAAACCAGAAACGAACTAATAAATTCTTTTATCCAGAAATTTAACCATTGAAAATACAAAAAATACAACAACATTCATTTAAAATTCAATTTTTTATCATCTAAAAAACTACGAAAAAGATGTTTTTTATATAAAAAACATTCAAAACTTTCTCTTTCTCTTCTTCCTGATTTTTTCTTGTTGGAGAAATATTTTTTTGGGAGAAAAATATATTTTTTTTTATGGTTTCGATGAACATATTAGTAAAAGTGTCAAGAATTGATGAATGACATATCCAATTGCAAAATTTGCAATTCATTTTCTAAGCAAAGAATAAATAATACATTCAAATAAATTTGAATTTTGATGACATTATTCATTGTTAAATATCATATATTTCATTGTTTATTTTTATAAATAATAATAATAATAATATAAAAAATATTAATACTGTGATGTATAGGATTAAAGATAGAATGATAAATCGCTACGATAAGAAGTTCATGCTCTTGATTCATAAATAATTACATTNTAATATACAGAATTTTGAAAATTTTAATGATTTTTCTGCTGATAATAAACTATAAAAATTTATAAATAAGAAAATAAATAAAATAAACTATTTATAAATTAAAACAATCCAAAAATACATATATTTTAGTCACAAATTAGTCTAAAAATTCTAAAATATAATTATTTTTTATTCAATAAAATATTATTCAACCATTTTTATTGAATATCTTTAATGTTATTATGATTATTTTAATAGTTATAAAGACATTTTAAAAAAGAAAACCAGGCAAATCTTCATCATCTTTAGCATCTTCTTCCATTGTTTAGTTGAATATATATTGTAAATATTTAAGAATTATTTTCATACAAAGAAACGTTAGTAATTAAGACATTTCTAACAAAAGAAGAAAGGGAGACAAGAATTAAAAATTAGGTAATGGAACACTCAAACAAACTTCTTATTTTTTTATATTTTTTTATGGCATTGACACGTAGCTTCGTAATTATTCGCAAGGCACATTAACCTGACAACTTTCCACTTGAAGACTATTATCATTCATAAATTTAAACAGAACAGTTTTTAAAGCTACTTTTCTTCCACTTTGCCACATCACTACTTTCAATCACAGCTGTTTATATACACTCCAACATCAGAAAAGAAGAGGAAGAAGTGCATAGAGAGAGAGGAAGAAGGGAGGAAAAAACCATTCAAATTTCAAAATAAGTTCATAATAAATGAAAAAGTTGACAAAAACTGATTAAAATTCCAAACAATTTGCTTGTGTTTTCGTATTAAAAAAAAGAAAAAAATACAGAATATTAAATGGATAATTTTTTTCTTTCCTTTACTCGAATACAATGTACCGTTTCAGTAATGCAAATGAAGAATCATTTGCGCTCCAAATTTATATATAATTAGAAATCCGAGAGTCTTTTCTAAAGAAAAAAACAAGAAAAATATTTAAAAAAATAAAAAACTGATAACAAATATTCAAAACAGATAAATTTTTCTAAGTAAGATAACAGAAACGTTTTTGTAATTCAGTTTATACACCAGAAGATAGGGTGTATGGTTTGAATTTATTAACATATTTTGTATGCACAAAGGCATTTTTGTTTGATATAATTACTTTGATTAATATATTTAGTTTACTTTAATTGGATAATTGGCTAATGAAAGAAAAAATTTATCAAATAATAATTTTATTTTGTTTTTTTATCCTTATTTTTTTGTGTTGTAACAGTCTCTTGGATGTTGTTGGTTTTTATTGAATTTTGCTCATTTGTAAAAAGATTTTTCAGTGAATTTTAAAGAAATAAATTTAAATTTAATCTTATAAACTTTTTAAAATGTTTTTTTTTATAATTTTATATTAGAAATTTAAGTGCTTTTATTATAATTTCTAACTCGAATTTCTTGCCTTTTTTTTTATTTATTTAATTCCACAATTTAGGATTATTTATATAGTTTATTTTTAATAGGAAATTTTATTGAGAAACTTGAAGTTTGTGCTTTATTTTTCTCTAAAACTATTTTTCTGAAAACATTAAATCTACCTCATTCTTGAGTTACGATTCGCATCATTGTAGCTCAACATTCTTAAACATATTTAGGATGCTGCAGCATCCTCATCTTTATGATAAAGTACATATTATTAAGATCATACAAGAAAAGAATAACAAAAAATAAAACTCATTTATATTAATATTTATAACCAATAAACATTTATCAAATAATGTTTTTATTTTATTTATATTTTATTTTTCTGAGTCGTAATAGTCTCGTGGATAATGCTAGCTTCTCTCGAGTTTCTTTCTACCCATCAAATATTTTTAATAAATTTTAAAGAAACATATTACTTATATAAATCAAAAATTAATATTTTAAAGTTTAAAAATATTTGAAAAAACAAGTTTTTAAATAGAATTTCCTATTTATTTTTATATAATTCCTTGATCTATATAGGATTATTTATGTTCTTGTAATCAAAACTTTATTTCTGAAACTGGAATATGTGCTGTATTTTCTAAAAAAGTCTAATATTTCACTAAAAATATCACTTTGAAAGCATTAAATCTATCTTATTCTTAGAGGTATAATGACGAGAATCGTGACTCAACGTTTAAGGATACTGTAGCATCCTTCCTCATCTTTATGATAAAGTGGATATTAATAGAGACCACCCGATAAAAGAACAACAACAAAAAAATCATTATATTAATATTTATAACCAAATTCTAAATTGAAATTGGAGATTTTTTGTAGATAAAAAAAAATAATGGAGTTATTTATGAAACTAAGGACAAAACGCTCAAGTTTTAAAGTATATAAATAATAGGAAACACCTCGAAAAAGCGTATAGTGTATGGTCATAAAGATAATAAAAATACACAGGAAAAAAAAGTGTTAGTGTATTGATCAGTTTAAATAAATTTATAACCGTAAAATCCTTCTTAGAAATATGGAAAAAACAGAGTAAAGAACGATACACCAGGTGTTTCTTGGACAGATATCCACACAGTCTATCAAAAAAGTGGATCTAAATCTTGACGCAACGTAAAATAAACCGAAGAATAGTCTTATAGGTAAGACGTGCCTTGTCATACTTGTATGGCTAATATTTTTCATGTTACTTCTATGAAAGGAGAGGTCTATAAAGCGAGCATCTGGAATCCCTCGTTATATGATTCTTGTTCAATATGTTATCGTATTAGTAGAAACTATTAAATACTATTTCAGGTATATCCATTCCGTTTTATTGATATAGGTGATGAATGTGTGCAGCATCACTTCTGATAAAGAAGCAGCACACAATAAAGGTGCTCTTTCTATATCCCTCCTATCTTTATTATTGAAATTCACGGCTTAGATATATTTATAGCTGCTATAACCGTAAAAGTTTTTGAATGATGTATTAAAAAATTTTACTTTTTGTTAAAAATATGTATTTAAAAATGCAGTATTTAGTACCAACATATTTTTCATCTACGATTTCTATTGGAGTTTTCAAAAGTTTAATGATTATCCTGCATCATTATTATGATAAAATGGAAATTAATTGAGATCATCTAATAAAAGTATATGATATTCGTAGGAATTTAGAAAATAATTAGTGTTAAACCATCTGAATTTTTTACAATTGTAAATATTTTAATTAATTAAATATTTCTCATTAAAACTCTCGCTTATTTACAGTTTCTATAATTCTAAAATTTTTAAATATAATATTTTCATTAATATATTAATTTAGATACGTTATATATATTATATTTTTGATTTATAATAGTTTAAATTGTGATTTAAATCTTTAAAGATTCTCCAACCTCATCATCATTATGATAGAAGATGCTATTGTTGGAGTATCGTATTTAAAAATAGATCTTTAAAAAGTTTATATTTATATAAAGATAATAGTTAATCAATATTAAGTTTAATTTCGTTAAATATGCAAATATTTTGATTAAATCAATCTTCATTATTGAAACTTACTTTATATATATATATATATATTCGAGATAACAGT
>NW_019384367.1:54284-144347 GCF_000671375.1 Centruroides sculpturatus | reverse complement strand
TTTATTTATTTATAATTTTTTATCGTATCACACCAAAAATGCCTCATTTTTCCTTAAAAATAATCTTCAGAAAACATTATATCTATTGATATTCATCCAATTTTCCATCTATAATAATTAAACCATAGCTGAAACGCTTAATTAATAAAGATGTTCTAGAGCATCGTCATCATCATCATCATAAAATTCATGTTAATAGAGATCACTTAATAAAAATACATACAAAATTTCTAAGGAAATTTAGATAAAAATTAGAGTTTAATTAACAATAAATTTAATCTTAAATTGCAGATATTTTAATTAATTAAACGAATAAAATTCTAAGCAGATTAGAAAGGATTAAAGACAAAAGCTATAACAAATATATTCTTAGAAAATGATACCAAATGAGCTTTCTTTTCAATTTATATAAAATGTTCCCTTGAGAATTCTATGATCATCCACTTTTCAGTAATAATCTTAATAGCTTTTCTAGGATAATTTTCGTCTAAAATGGTAATATTTTTTTTTTTTTCTAAAGTTAGATTCGAAACTATAAAATTTAATGTGATGAACTTTAAAAAAACTACAATTAAAATCGATTGATGAAGAAAAAGAAGAAGAGAAAAGATATTTTTGTTAATAGATACAACACGTATCAACAGTTGCTATTAAATTAAATTCTATCTCATCCATCTTACATTAAATATTACTCTATAATTTTTTACGATGTTTCTTATGTCTTAAATGTTTTTCTAAATCAATTAAATGGCAAAAATTACATATTAAACACGACAAAAGTGATAAATGTCCATTTCTTTAAATTATTTTAATGCAACAATTTTGTCAACTTTATACCATTAAATGCAGCTTTTCTTTCTTTATTTATTAGAATAAATTGTAGAGGTTGGGAAATAATTCTCTAGATTCTCATAAATTAATTATTGTAATCAAGAATTCAGCTTCCCAATCTGTAGATCACGATCCCATAGATCAAGATAAAATAAATTAAAATATAAAATTCGGTATTAAAAATACAAAAACTAAACAAAAATACTACGTGAATGAAATTGTTTTTAATAATTATTTTTTAAAAATAATTTTTATGTTAAATTTACATTTTTTTGAGATTATTTAGAAATTTTCTGTATTTAAAGATGCTATATTACCTTAAAATATGTTAAATATTCTTGTAAATATTCGAATTACAATTTTAATTCATTAAATATGTAGAAAAAAAAATGTTTTTCTTAAATTCTACAACCAAAAAATTGCTCATAAATCGAAGAATAATTACATTCCTTTCATACTATTTCGTGCAGTTATATCTTTCTATATATGAAACATGAATTTATGAGCAATTTTAGAATTTAAATTGATGCATTTACTACAAAGTTTAAAGAATTTATATATTATTTTACATAAAGAAAGATCAATTTTAAATAAGAAATAGGAAAGAAAAGTATAAAAAAAAACCGAAAAATTTTACATTTTAACTATTTTTCTGAATACATAAAGAGGAAATATATCTAAAACATGACCCTATACTAAAAAGTAGATATATGATATCTTTAGTCAATAAAAAAAAATTCGATGGTATAATATTACAAGTTCCTACTTAAATTTATCGAAAATATAATTTAAAAATAGTATTTTTTTTTAAAAAAGAAACTTTTTCTTATTAAATTTTCAATCGAATTTTTTCTCTTTTTTATTTTTTAAAAAAAGAAAAATTAATACTTGGAATATTTTAGTATATTATTATTGTCAAACATTCCATTCAGCAATTGTGACTGTATGAGACTCGACACATGTGACTGAAGTTGATAAATGGTGCCAGTTATAAATAGTGACAGCAACAAGCGATAATTAGCGAAGGCCAGGCACTTGGGGCTTCCTACGACTTTATTTAATGAAGATACTAATTGAGTTTGAAGAATATTTAATTTTAACGATTGGTGGCATAAAACTTATTTTAAAAATTTGTAATTTTCTTCGATTGAAATTAAATAATATCTTTCTTGACTTTTGACATTTTTTTAAACAATGCTTTTACATTGAATCCGTGTATAAATCGAGGAAAAAATGCGTGTAAAATAATCATTTCTTCTTGAATATTCATTTCATTTGTCACTAGTTAATCCCAAGTTGATCATCAAATGTTTTCTTCAACTTTTTCTCTTATTTCTCTTTATTTTTTTTGTTTCTTTATCATGTTCCCATCCATTATTTTTTCTTCTTTATTGCTTGATTCCTATCAGATTCTTTGTTGAACAAGGTAAGTTGCAATTAATTGTCATTAACTTAATGCAAAAATTATTCCTTTCTGAACTCCTTACTTTCTCTCTCTTTTCTTATTCTTTCTCCACTCTTTTCTTTATTTTATTATTAATTAATTATATTTAAATACCTGTTAACTATCTAAAATTCATACAGAATTAAATTTTTCAACATATATTTATACCTTAAATTAGCCAGTTTATTATTGATTTTTTTTAAATTTAAATACTTGCTAATTATATAAAATAAATTATAGTTAATTTAATTAAATTTTAAGTTGTACATTTTTTAATTTTATATACAAAAATATACTTTAGGTAAGTAATAAACATTTAATCAATAAATTACCTAGAATAAACTGGTTAATTTAAAAAAATAGGCCTATATCATGTATAAAAATAATAATTTAAATTGTATTTTTAGTAATTTTATCTTAAATTAATAGATTTATTCTGAATAATTATAATCAAAACTATTTTTTTATTAGATATTTAAAAGATATTTGGAGAAATTATTCTTGTTTTCAGATGCTAAAAGCTTAGTTTTAATTATATTTATTCGGGAGAAATTCGTTAATTTAATATAAAATATATTTAAAAAAATAATATTTTATCTTAAATTAACGAATTTCTCCCGAATAAATATAATTAAAACTAAGCTTTTAGCATCTGAAAACAAGAATAATTTCTCCAAATATCTTTCGAATTAAAAAATAAAAGTATTTTTTAGTATAGTTTATAGATTCTCTCTTTATATACAAGAATATCTAGATATTAAATAATAAATATTCCTTCATTATTCATTATTAATATAATGTATCTCATATCGAATATTGGTTTAAAGAATAAAAGAAAGGGAATAAATTCGATAACAAGAAGTCTTCTATTCTTCTTTAAAAAAAACCTTCCAAATGTTATCAAGAAAATGAGAAAATACATTTTTTTAAGTTAAAAAAAGAGATTTAAAATCGAATGACATCATAAAAATGGAGAATTTTATATATATATATATTTTTATCTTCTGACATTAAAGATCTTGAAGCAATAGTGACATATGCTCTTCTTTTTTTTCTGTAAAAAAATATTAAAAAATATATAAAAAAGTAGAAAAAGGAACCATCCGTTTGGATTGGAAAAGATTTACTTCAGTTTTTCTTTCATGAATGTTTCATGTTTTATTACAAATTACGAATTGCCTTATCGATGAAAAGAGCTTATGTCATATATAAATGTTATTTTAACTTTTATTAGCTTTCTTCTAGTTCTATGTATGTATATATATAAGAAAGAGAATCATCATATATTGGAAATATCAGCTTCTAGGTTAACGTATCTCAAAGAAAATGTTTAAATTATCTAGAGAGGAAAAAAAAGGTTAGTGCGATCATTTGCATGCTGTAGATCCCTCTTGTGCTTCAGGATTTAGAACTTTATAGGAAGATAGCATTGCCTGGGATTACTAAACACAATTACAAAATCGATTTAATGTTTATAGCATGGCATCTATATTGAACTGCGTAATCCATTGTAATCGCTGTAAGTTCTTATTTTGATTACTTGAAGTTACTTTCTATTAATCCTCAACTTTTCACCTTTTCTTTACTATTTTAAAATGTCTTTTTTCCCGCTTAAATTTAATGATTTCATCTAGTTAATATGTTGTTTTATATTACTACTTGTCAAATCTTGTCACATATATAGTTCTTTTTTTATATAAAAAGAAGAATATCGATCTATCATCGTGCATCATTCATGCGATACGATCACATAGCAACTATCGATAAGCGATGCGATTCCATTACGATGTGAGGTACAAATACATTAGTAACACGAATTTAAATTCAGAAAAGTTAAATTTTCATTTTAATAATTGATTAGATTCATATATTTTCATTTTTTATTTCATGATTTTTTAATATCGAAAAAAAATGATCGAAATTTCTCGTTAAAATATCGTAGATCTATTGCGAACGTGTTAGCGATAGCAACTCTTCTTATTACGTAATTTGCCATAAATATTCATTTTTTACATCACTAAAACTAAATTAAATAAGGATTAGAGTTAATTTCTGTCATTAAAATAGCTATAATTTAATTTATTCTTATATATTAAAGATCATTTTTCTAAGATTTAAGTCCATTCACGATCATTGTCATAGTAGTAAAAGTTGATGAAGTTTTAATGCCATTATAATCGATAATAAATAATATTTTAAAGCGTTTTAAATAACTTTCTTGAATGCTAAAACTATATTTAATATTATAAAATCGACTTCAAAAAGATCGATTGATCGATCGCGATCAAGTAACGAAAATTCAGTTAAAAAGTCATAAAACTGTTCCATTTATAGAATTAAGTGTGGGGGAGAGAATCTTAAAAGATTTAAGAAAATTTATGAAAATAGAAAAAACAATTTTTATAAAACGTAGAAAAGATTTAGAGAAATCTTTTACTGTTATGTTTAGCTCGTTGGGATGTGTACAAATAGAACGATCGATTCAGAAAATGGGAGGGAAGATGCAACTGATAACAAGCATTCACGACAAGCAGTAACAGCTGTCACTGAAGTGAACTTAACAGTGTGTTGAAAGATCGATTTTTGACGATCGTATAGTCAAAATACCAATTGAACATTTGTACATAAGTACATTTAAAAGAATTTCAATTAAAATTTCAAAGGAAAAACTTTCTTTATCTAAAATAGAGTGTATATATAAGCAGTTGTGTGTGTGTTAAATCTATTTTTAGATGACGATTCCTCTTCTCTTCAGAACAAATCTGGTATTTTGGAGATGAGAATCCTAATAGATGTAATGGATAAAGTGTGATAAGAGTTTTATCCCATTCGGTGTTGATCGTTTTTTTCTAAATGTGGTAATAAAATATCATGAGAAATTGCAACTCATTGCTGCTACCGTTTTATGGAATATTGCTTTATACTTCTGTGTTATATTCTGAA
Source organism: Centruroides sculpturatus (assembly GCF_000671375.1). NCBI lineage: Eukaryota > Metazoa > Arthropoda > Arachnida > Scorpiones > Buthidae > Centruroides > Centruroides sculpturatus. The sequence goes on along the minus strand of NW_019384367.1, from coordinate 139,129 downwards.
TAAATGATTAAAAAAAAAAATTGAATAATAAATAGGAATATTTAAATTTTATTAGTACAAATGCATAAAAATTACTATCATAGATTTTAATGCTATTAATTTCAAGTAATTAATTTTTATTACAATAAAAATGTTTTATTTTTAATTGATAATAAAATGTTAAACGAGTTTCTGGAAAGTTATTTTGTTGAAAAGTAAAATAATAATTACCTAGTTAATGTTATAATAAAATAAGCATAATACTTTTTATACAGTTTATTTAAATTAATACTAAGTTTATTAATGTGTAGGAAAATGTCTTGAATATACAATAAACCCCGCTTTAACGATCTGGAAAATCGTCGTAAATCGAATTCTAATTTCCCATAGAATTATAAATTGAGGTACTATTCATGGAAATAGACTTTGAATTAGATAATTCCAAGCCCAAATGACCAATACAAAATATAAGGTATTTATATGGTAAACCTCGCATTTACAACCTAATTAGTTTATAGAAAGCTGTCGTTAAGCGAGACGTCGTAAATCGAGCTCAATATTTTCTTATAGGATCAGTGTCATAAATTAAGCTTCTGTTCGTAGAAATAGGATTTGAATCGCATAACTCCACGTCGAAATGACTAGCAAAAAATACGATGCATGAATACAGCATTTCATATAATTATAATGCAAAATATCTATGCCGTAAAGCGAGCGGTCGTAAAGCAGGGTTATCATTCTTTTTTTCTAATAACAACGGTCAATTCAAATAATACGATTAATTAATTATTTACTTTATTTATATGTAATTTTGAAACATTTTTATTCACAAAAAAGAAATTAAATTGTAAAAAATATATTAGAAAAATTAATTTAGAAAAAAGAAATAAAAAACGACAAAATGTTAATGTAAACATCAAGGGAAAAATAACGAAATAACAATAATTGATTCTCTAGAAATTAAGAAAAAACTATTTAAATGTTATATTTTTCATTAAAAAATCATCAAAATTAGAATAGGGAATCATATAACTTTAATTAATCATAATAAAAACAATAAAATGCAATATTTGATGTTTGTTTTTAATGTATATTTTTAGACCACTTCAGCTACAAAAATATGAAATTTTCGAGATTGGTTCCATACGCGGAATATAAGAAACCAAATAGTTTCATCCCAAGGGAGCAATAGAAAAGAGAGAAATGCATTCTTTTCCATTTGTTTCTTTACGCTTCTTTAGATAAACGCATTACAGCTACAACAGTGATATTTTTACAAGAATCTAAGCTACGATGTGTAAATAACCAAACAATTTACTTATTGTACACATTTAAATACTTATAAAAAGCATATATACATAAAATATATTTATTTTAAATTTACATTATGTAATATTTTTGAATAAAACATTTTATATGATAGAAAATGCAAATTACTTGTTAATGTTTATATATTTTCCCCTTTTCTTATTATTATTTTGCAGAAATATATGAGGGAATGAATCAAAAATCGATAGAACTATCGATATGAAACCGTATCGATGCTTCAATATACAGAGATTCGAGCTTCTTTTCTATGTTTTCACATTAATTGATCGTGAATGTTTGAATCAATATCAAGTGAATTCTTAACCAATATGAAGAAAACTATATTTTCTACAAGATAATAATCTTTTTAATATAATTTTCTATAGAGATACTGTAATAAAAATACTACGAAGTAGTTATTTTCTAGATTCCAATTATTATAGTTGTTACGTAGAATCTAGAAAGAAATTAGTTAATTATGTACTAATAATTATATCAATATTTATATTTTTATTAGCATATAAGTAGCAATTTTATAAATTATTACAAGCATAAGAAACTGTTTATATTTTATGTCAACATAAATGTACTGTACGTACACGAATTAATTATAGAGACGCCTTTTTATCTCGAAGTCTACAATTTTTTATAGAATATGGAAAAAACGTAGAGATTTTTTTTCCTTTTTTTTGCATTTATATCTTCTATTTACAAGATGAAACCACAAGACAGTTAAACAAAAGACCCCAATTACATTCTAGGACACATGGGAGAGGGAAGTAGGATGCAGTGAGTTGCAACCATCAGAAAAACAAACACTTTTTCCAAAACAGAATCCATCATTTGTCTGGATTCGTCTATAATTCCCATGAAAGAAATACTTAGCATAAAGAAATAGTAAAGAATATTTCAAAAAAGTTTCCTTTTTTCCTTTTTTTTAAAGAAAAGTAAACATATTTAATCCGCTTATTTGATTTTGTATATGATCTGGAGAAGAATTTCTACTTTATTTTCTACAACTTAATTTAAATACACTAAATTTTAAGATACTTTAAAAGTATATATCTGATTATTGCTGTAAGATTATGCTAAAAGTTTCAATTTTATATATTAATTTGTGTTTTATTAATTTAATATAGTAATTAATTTAACGTACAACTTATTAATTAATAGTTAACTTCTGATATTTAGCTTTATTCAACAGATTTCATTCCTCATCCAGGTTACCAGATGACGAAGAGAATCATCGAGGATTATGTCAAATTTATAGAGGAATTACATGTTCTCAATTAATTAGAAACAGAACTGTTTATGTTAAATCCGTCCTCCATCAGAGTCATATGGAAGAGAAACTAGCTGCTGCTATTACTGTCATTGCAACTTCACACGAAATATCAACTGATTGTCATAAATATGTTATACCACTTCTCTGTTACTTTGCATTCCCTCTGTGTGAAGAGAATTCACCTCATCCGGTTGCTAGAAAGGTATGCCGCCATGAATGCGAACTCCTCCAAAGTGGGTCATGTGGTCTTAGAGGTGGTGACGTACAGAGACATCCTCTTGTGAATAAGCATAATGTATTACCCGTTTGTGAAGAGCTTCCTCCACTTGGGTCAAAGGAAAGTGCTAACTGCATACGTCTAGGTTTACCAAATTCTATCGAAGTAAAAAACGGTGAGTGAAAACGTGAAATTGTAACAATATCATAAGCATTTGTTCATTCAAACGAAATTTACACAATGAAAACGCTTTTACGTTTTTATTGATTCTTGAAGTTAAGTTTCTTTTCTTCTAAGTTTCGCCGCTTCTTCAAATTTCTCTTCTTTTGTTCCAAGAAGAAGAAAAATTTTAATTTTCTTTTAGTTCTTCATTCTTAAGCTTCTTGGTAATTGATACTTGAACTTAAGTTTCTCTTCTTGGTTCAAGAAGGAGAGAAACTCAAGTTCAATAGTTAATAAATAAAAAAATTTAACTTTATGAGATAAATATACAATTACATTTTATCATTTGTAAAAAATGATACACTTAACAATCGTTTAAGAAGCATTAACACTTCAAATACCCAAACTCCTCTGGAGTTATATTGACACAGTAACTTATTTTTAAATTTGAAATTTTTTAAACGTTATTTCAAAGTTTATAGCTTAAAAACATAACAAGAATATTTTCTATACAGCACGTACCTGTTTAACTTTGTAATATTTGTAAACAGTAGATTATCAGAAATCACCAACCAACATCAGTAAACTAAGATACTCATGAGGGTTTCGGTACTTTTATTCGATCACTTAATCCAGAACAGACTTCTTCTGATGTAAAAGTCACTTGGGTAATCTTCCCAAGTGACTTTCACATCAATATGATACAAATAACCAGGGATTTCGAATATAAGCTAAACTTCCTTACTATAAAAAAACTTTGTTTTGAATACTAGTCTTCTCTTTAAATACTGATAAATATTTATATATGGTTTTATTCCAGAGCATACGTGTTACACGGGGAGCGGTATCGACTATAGAGGTACAGTCACTCATACCACTACCGGTATGAATTGTCAACAGTGGAACAGTAAGTTAATCGAAGTAATGGAATATCCAGAACTGATAGGTGGACACAGTTATTGTAGAAATCCTGGGGGATTAGAAGTGCAACCATGGTGTTTTACCGATAACCCACATCACCCGAAAGAATTCTGCAGCATTCCTAAATGTGGTAAGCTTATAAAAATATAATAAACACATTGCAAAATATTTTAAAAGATTTTTAATTTGATTTTTTAACAATTCTTAGTGGATTATCTCTGGTTATACATCTTGGTTCCAGTAACTACGTTTATAACTCTAGCTGGACTCCTCGTTGGTTTATGGTGTGTCAGGCAAAGGAAACAACCATCAACTCCACCAGCTAAATCGACTCCAACTAAACCACAGCCTTTATCTCATCATTCATCACAGCAACAACAACAAATGGAGATGAATTCTCTTATGAGAACGCAATTTAGAGCTCCAGAAATTCCCCTGACATCGATACGTTTTTTGCGTATGGTGGGCGAAGGCACTTACGGAAAAGCATATCAAGGAGAAGTTTTAGGTACTACTTCAACTCCTGTATTCATTAAATCATTGAGAGAAAAAGCTTCGCCCAAACTTCAGCAAGAATTTCAAAAGGAAGCCGAATCCATAACTGATTTTCACCATCCTAATTTGGCTTGTTTAATTGGAGTTTGTAGCAGAGAAGAACCACTTTGTCTTCTATTTGAATATTGTTTTCGAGTAGATTTGCGTGAATATCTCATTCGTCAGTCTCCAAGATCAGAAATGATTGGTGACGAAGGTAGGAATAACGATTCACTCGATTTATCTGAAATGCTACACGTCTGCAAGCAAATAGCTTCAGGGATGGATTATTTGGCATCGCATCATTATGTCCATCGTGATTTAGCAGCAAGAAATTGTCTAGTAGGCGATAATTTATCAATTAAAATATGCGACTTTGGTATATGGAGAGATTTATATACATCTGATTATTATCCTGTTCTATCCGATCGACCAATGCCCGTTCGCTGGATGCCTGCAGAATCTATCGTCTATAATAAGTTTACAACAGAGTCTGATGTATGGTCATATGGTGTGGTTTTATGGGAAATATTCAGCTACGGAGTTCAACCTTACTTCTGTTACAGCAATCAAGAAGCAGTGGATATGATCTGTTCTCATCAATTATTATCGTGTCCCGAAGACTGTCCACCACAAATTTATGGTCTCATGGTAGAATGTTGGCACGAAATTCCTTCACACAGGCCAACGTTTAAAGAACTGCACGCCAGATTAAATTGTTGGCCAGCCGTGTACATCAGGACTCCAAGTCTTTGTCATTCCATCAGCACGCACAATGGTAGCAGTACAGGACCCAGTAACAACACTGGATCTACTAACTTAAGTTGCACCACAGCAACTATCTGCACATCACCATTTTCGGTCCGTATGTCATCAGTCAGTCCCTCGATGTACGGACATCAAACCTCTATCAACGGACAATGGAAAGGCGTTCAGATCTAGAACGATCCGTTGAGTTATAAATTTGGTGCTATATCGACACATTTTTTAAAAAAGACACCGTTCCTGTTGTGAAAAACTACGTGTTACTCAATCACGTAACTTTTATATACGAAAATATCGGGATTATTATTATTATTAGGCAATTCGGGTTTTAAAGAAAAATTGATACCTTCAACAATTTTACCCAAGATGATGGATTATACGTATATAAAAAAGGACATGTTTAACCTAAGAAAACGAGGGAAACACCAAAAAAAGAACTTACTTTCACTTATAGAATTTTTTGTATTATTAATCATAATTAATTATAATTATTATTATAACGATTGAAATTGGAAAAAAATGATTAAAAAAAATATATTCGAGAATAATTATTCTATTGTTGGTTGAGTGATTGTCGGTTATTGGCACCTGTCTTTCAAACATTTGTCATGTGCTCCATTGAAGAAAACAAGTTTGGTATATCTTTTCACTTTTTAACATCTGGAAATTTGTCATCGATTGTGTCTTCATCTGGAATATTGTTCTGTTGATGTCAATCGTTTGTTGTAATTTGAAGAAAAACCACAGTAACTCTGTTCATGTTGACATACATTGGTGTCATTTGCCTGTGTTATTATATCTGAGTAAAAATTTCGATTGTTTAATTGATCTGTTTGAATCTCTATGAAAAAAACACAGAAAAATCGGTGTCTCGCTCTTATTTGCTGATGAATTTACTAAATATCCACTTGCAAAATCTCGTATTTGATACTTAAAACGGCGACGAATTTAAATATTCCATTAAATTATTTTTCGAATTAATTTTTCTAAAATTAAACGTCATCAATTATTAATATTAATAAGTTTACTTTTATAAAATTTATTATTAATAGTAAAAAATTTTAAATTTAATTAATTATGTAATTAAATGTTTAATTAAAATATAATTAACCTTTAAAAATTTTTAAATTATCCTTTGACACGCATGCAACTATAAAGATAGACACAGTTTTATAAATAAACTCTCAACTTTAAATTAATAAATTTTAACAAAAAAAGAAACATTAATTTAATATAAAACACGAACATTTAAATGTAATCAATATTAAAAACATTTATAACATTTTATTAATTTCCTTTAAAAATGAAACTAAAATTTATCAATTATTATTTTAAACTCAATAGAAATTCACTAGTAAATTTATTACTTGTTAATTTTAAAAAGAATTTTAATGAAATATATATTTATTAAACGCTTTCGACTTTATAAACACAATTAAAACCTGTTGTTACCATAACAACAACCGACAGAGAATTGCCTGGTCGCTTGCTTAGAGACGTACTAGTCTTATTTAAAATGTAATTTATTATCAAGGATAGTTTTGTAATAATCTGAGAAATGATTCGGAACTAGTGAAGAGAGAACGTATTCCAATTATTTAGAAAATGTTTATCTGGCCAATAACCTCTGAACTTCTAAGTCCTTATAATCCTTCCACAATAGAAGTCGTTGCCTTCAATTAGTGTCGCTGGTTTATTTTTTATTTTTGTTTTTCACAAGCTTTTACTCCTTTCTAATTACGCAGGTTTGTTCTTATTATTTTCTTTTGTTTCTCATTATAAAGTATTGTATATAATTTTCCAAACACTTAGCAATTATAAATATTGAATTAAGGAGAACATATTTACAACCTTTTACAATAGCACAAGTGCTCTAAACATGCTCAAAGTAATCAACCAAAACATGTTTTAGTTTACATATTAACACATTTTAATGGTTATTTTATATTCATATATATATATTGGGTAATAATGAAATTGTTAGATTTTCATAAATAAACTATATGAAATTTTAACTAAATTTCATTATATTAAAAATGATTTGGCAATGTACACAAATATCAAGATGTTAAACAATAATACTTTTTGTTCTTAGTGGTTTTTTGTGACTATAACTTTATACATAGCCTATGGTCATAAATATCTTTTACACGTTTTCTACTTAAATTATATATGAAAACATAAACATTAAATATATATATAGTATGTAGGACAGCCGAATGGCCGAGCAGTTAAGGTTCCGACTACCACTCTGGAATAGCTTGGATCGAATCCGGACGGATCGAAAAAACCCCAGGAATTTTTCGTGGGTGTCTGTCGGATATATCTGGCCCGTTCTTCACCAACCGGCCACCCTGTTGTAGGCCTGTTCGAATCCATAATGGGCTTGCTAAAGGGGTTTTTGGTGCCCATAGAGCGGAGAGTCAACAATATATAAGCCTATAGCTAGAATTTATACATATACAATATATTTTAAGTTTCATTTTTTAAATAAAAAGTGATTCGTCATAGTCTACATAAACATCATTTATATATATACTGCATTGGAAGATGTTTAAAAATACTAATTTTTGTAAGAAAATCAAATGACATTTATAATTTTTTTGACATAAATCTAAGCTATAAGAAAGGAAATATTCTGAATATAAAAGTTTTACGTTTTACTTTTATTTAAATTTAAATTATTATACCAAACATTAAATTATTTATTTATATTACAATATTATGATGGAGAAAAAAGTTAATGCATTAAACAATCATACCTGATTCACAATCAAGCAGGTCTAACAACTAAAACTTAATATTCAATTCTGCTATGACAGAGTTAGAAATTACATAAGCCCAATATAATAATAATAGTAATAGGATATAGAGGAAACATTTGTAACTAGTGCCTTAATCATTAATATAAGATACAATATAACATTATATAATATAATACATTTAGATATTATTACGAAGATAACGTCATGGGAATTAAATTATATCGAAAACTATTAACAAATAAATATTTTACGTTCACTCGGTTCACTTGTTTTCGAAAACAAAATATGTTTATAAGTTTGTTGGAAATGAATCGAATACGGAGATACTTTTAGAAAACTCGAGAGGCGTGAGATTAATCTTATTATTAAAATAAAATTACACCCATTCGAAATTAATTTCTGCTCAAAAATCTAATTTTCAGAGCTGTTTAATATCGTCACGACGAATCTCGTCCAAGACTTCTTTCAATCCATCCGTAATTATTTAATAAAATTCTGTAAATTTACTACAAATATCAGATAGTAAAGGAATATATTTATTTAGGATTTCAGATGAAATGGGCATTGTGTTGGAAATATTATTATTATTAATTTTCTATTTTGCATATCAACAAGTTAGCAGAGTGAAACAATTTCCGATTTTTCAAATTCTGGCAGATTCAATAAATGATTAAAAAAAGCACTTTTCTATTTATCTTGATTTCTGTATTTTCTAACGTAGTTTGCTAAAATGTTAAAATATAAATAAATTACAAAATGCAGAGTATGCAATAATCAATTACTTATCCTCAATTTATTAAGGATAAGAAATCGATTGCTGCATATCTTCAATTTTAAAAGAATTTTAAACAATTCCAGTTATTTTATAATTTATCATTGTTATTTTTAATTAAAGAAACGATTAATGATATTAATTAGATTATTAAAAAAAACCACAAATACAAGTTTAATTGCTTATAAACAAAATTTAATACTCAAATTCATAATCAACTTCCAATAATTAACGTCAAACGAATTATTACGAATAAAATATCAGGATTTCTTTTCATTAATTCATAATATTTGCTAAAAGAACGTCTTCTTTAAATTCTTTATTGAAGTACGTTTCCAGAATTAAAGTTCTAATTATAAATATTTTAAGCATTTGTATTAGCCAATGAATTCAAAATTTACCGTAATATTTCGATCAGCCTTTATAAATTTTTATCATAATTTATTATCTTTATCGTTATTTAAATATTATATAACAAAAACAAAATCAAATTAAACCAAACTTAATGTATATTTTCTTTTATCGTAACAAAAAGTAATCTAAAATCTAACTCAAAACGAATAATTACAAAATACATTTTATTTTGTTGCGTGCAGGAATGCCAAGTACCAAGGAAATAGTTTCGAAATGCGTTTAGCATTGCGTGGTTATTATGACAATGGGATGCAATGCATATTAACGGAAATTTGATGAGTATTATAGAAAAATGGATTGATTAAAATTTATTCAATAATGCATAAGATTCGTTTCTAGAAATACCACACTGCTCTATGCATTTGATGTTACGAACAGGATTTGAAGATTGACAAATTGCATTGAACACGAACACTAGGTCACTTTATTTTTCTAATACGTCAAGAATATTTAAAACTAAATTTAGTTTTGTTTTCTGATATAAGCGAGGATTGGATTTGTTGATAGGATGTGCTAACAGACAACAACTTACTGTGCCGTTGTATCGCATCGACAAATCAAATAACCGGGATTCGTGTAATGTGTGTCAGGCAAAATTAAGTATTCGTCCCGAAATGAAAGAGACGAACAAATTACGCTCATGAAAAAAGGTTAAATATTTGAATCTAGACCCTTTATTTCATAGTTTATCCATTCCTCTAAAATAAAAGAAAGTATTCGTAAACAGTCTCAAAATAAGGAAAGAAATAATTTTCTAATACATCTTAATTATGAACTAATAAATTTTGACTCGTTTTGCAATTGAATAGTTAAATATTTATTAAACTGTTTGATATTATATCAAGATGTTATGAATAAAACGAAAAGTAATTTTTCAAAAAACCATTTAATGTAAATAGCAAATTTATAAAAATATCATAAATTTTAGATATGAAAACTTTACATAATCTTAATAATCGGAGTTTATTAAAATTTGTTACATCTCATTTATGATGATAAATTTCTCTTATTAGTTTTAAAATCTTGCTAATGGAAAACTATGGTTATTTCTGTTAAAACTAAATGTCCCTATCCATTTGTATTCGTGTTAACTGAAATTTCTCATCATACCATTAATTTAAAAAATATTTTTAATTCATATAAATCATAAAGTAGAATTTTTCAAATGTCTTCAAATGTCAAAATATACACAGAATATTCTATTAGATTATCATAAAATAATCACGTTACGTAGAATGTAATTTATGATTCCATTTAAAACGTGAAACCAATTCACAGGAAAAAAGCCGCAGGTTTTCTAAAAACGAGTTTAAAAGGAGTTATTGCACAAAATCGTGTTTTTCGTTACCTAAACGACGATTGGTCCCGTGCGAATCACTAACATTAGTTTTTAACTTAAAGAAAAATACTTTCTTCTTCTATTATTTAATTTTCGATGACATTCTATTAAGCTATTAATAATTTATTGATGATTTGTTCCTGCCTGAGCGTTTATCATGATTAAGATCGATTAAAAACCCACCAACACGCACCGATCTCTCCGCTGCCATCTAGTAACCCATACTATAACTAATTCGCACTATAACCTCAACAATTTTTATTTAAATGTTATACCTATTAAATATAAATGAAATTTTTTCTTATGTTGGAAATTTATAATTTAAATATCTGAAATAATAATAATAAATACATTAATCTATTTTATGTGATGATAAAATACGCATAATTTAAATCTTTATATAAAAATTATCGTGTAGTTAGTTGATTTTAAAACTAATCTTTCAAGAAATAACTTGAAAAAAAGCTTCTTGACGCAACAATCAGACACCACATTTACTAGATAAGCATTTCAAATGCCTCATCAAATAATAATGCATCGGTGAAATTTATTTAACATCTGCTTGTATCAAACACTAGGACCTCCCGGATATTCTTGATGGCTATTTCCGGACAACATAACGAACACATGTAAGAAAGAAGTTACCGTATATATTTTCAGATCATCATTGGGAGGATATTTTTCTGCTCAGTTGAGTGGATATAGCTCAAGACAAGTCCAGAAGGTGAAGTGAAGAATGAGGTGTCCGATAACAGCTATAGATCTCTCCTTAACGAACTGGAGTAAAGGAACATTAATGAAAGGAGATACTTCACACTACCACGCCTCGTCTACATTCTAAGAACCATCTCCCTGTCTGGGTTCCTAACTGTTATTTTTTAAAAACGGCAGTTAAATAATAATAAAGCAAATTGAAATCTTTCAGAGAGATGTAAATTACTTTAAATGAATGCTTTGACTAAAATATAACCTTCTGAGATATACTTCCGCAACTCTATTATTTTACTAAATTATATATAGTTACTGTGAATAAATTGGATCCTATAACTTTCAAATTACTACTTGCTTCAATTTAAATGAATATTTTCTTTAGTAGAATAAAATTATTTTAAATATTAAATTTTAATATCATTGCTAACATCACTTTCAGATCGTTTTAGCATCTATTAAATCTGGAAGATTCATGGATAATTATATTTGAACATATTCAGCCTTTTCATTGCAAATGATCTGGATACATTAAATTATTTATTTATATTACAATATTATGATGGAGAAAAAAGTTAATGCATTAAACAATCATACCTGATTCACAATCAAGCAGGTCTAACAACTAAAACTTAATATTCAATTCTGCTATGACAGAGTTAGAAATTACATAAGCCCAATATAATAATAATAGTAATAGGATATAGAGGAAACATTTGTAACTAGTGCCTTAATCATTAATATAAGATACAATATAACATTATATAATATAATACATTTAGATATTATTACGAAGATAACGTCATGGGAATTAAATTATATCGAAAACTATTAACAAATAAATATTTTACGTTCACTCGGTTCACTTGTTTTCGAAAACAAAATATGTTTATAAGTTTGTTGGAAATGAATCGAATACGGAGATACTTTTAGAAAACTCGAGAGGCGTGAGATTAATCTTATTATTAAAATAAAATTACACCCATTCGAAATTAATTTCTGCTCAAAAATCTAATTTTCAGAGCTGTTTAATATCGTCACGACGAATCTCGTCCAAGACTTCTTTCAATCCATCCGTAATTATTTAATAAAATTCTGTAAATTTACTACAAATATCAGATAGTAAAGGAATATATTTATTTAGGATTTCAGATGAAATGGGCATTGTGTTGGAAATATTATTATTATTAATTTTCTATTTTGCATATCAACAAGTTAGCAGAGTGAAACAATTTCCGATTTTTCAAATTCTGGCAGATTCAATAAATGATTAAAAAAAGCACTTTTCTATTTATCTTGATTTCTGTATTTTCTAACGTAGTTTGCTAAAATGTTAAAATATAAATAAATTACAAAATGCAGAGTATGCAATAATCAATTACTTATCCTCAATTTATTAAGGATAAGAAATCGATTGCTGCATATCTTCAATTTTAAAAGAATTTTAAACAATTCCAGTTATTTTATAATTTATCATTGTTATTTTTAATTAAAGAAACGATTAATGATATTAATTAGATTATTAAAAAAAACCACAAATACAAGTTTAATTGCTTATAAACAAAATTTAATACTCAAATTCATAATCAACTTCCAATAATTAACGTCAAACGAATTATTACGAATAAAATATCAGGATTTCTTTTCATTAATTCATAATATTTGCTAAAAGAACGTCTTCTTTAAATTCTTTATTGAAGTACGTTTCCAGAATTAAAGTTCTAATTATAAATATTTTAAGCATTTGTATTAGCCAATGAATTCAAAATTTACCGTAATATTTCGATCAGCCTTTATAAATTTTTATCATAATTTATTATCTTTATCGTTATTTAAATATTATATAACAAAAACAAAATCAAATTAAACCAAACTTAATGTATATTTTCTTTTATCGTAACAAAAAGTAATCTAAAATCTAACTCAAAACGAATAATTACAAAATACATTTTATTTTGTTGCGTGCAGGAATGCCAAGTACCAAGGAAATAGTTTCGAAATGCGTTTAGCATTGCGTGGTTATTATGACAATGGGATGCAATGCATATTAACGGAAATTTGATGAGTATTATAGAAAAATGGATTGATTAAAATTTATTCAATGATGCATAAGATTCGTTTCTAGAAATACCACACTGCTCTATGCATTTGATGTTACGAACAGGATTTGAAGATTGACAAATTGCATTGAACACGAACACTAGGTCACTTTATTTTTCTAATACGTCAAGAATATTTAAAACTAAATTTAGTTTTGTTTTCTGATATAAGCGAGGATTGGATTTGTTGATAGGATGTGCTAACAGACAACAACTTACTGTGCCGTTGTATCGCATCGACAAATCAAATAACCGGGATTCGTGTAATGTGTGTCAGGCAAAATTAAGTATTCGTCCCGAAATGAAAGAGACGAACAAATTACGCTCATGAAAAAAGGTTAAATATTTGAATCTAGACCCTTTATTTCATAGTTTATCCATTCCTCTAAAATAAAAGAAAGTATTCGTAAACAGTCTCAAAATAAGGAAAGAAATAATTTTCTAATACATCTTAATTATGAACTAATAAATTTTGACTCGTTTTGCAATTGAATAGTTAAATATTTATTAAACTGTTTGATATTATATCAAGATGTTATGAATAAAACGAAAAGTAATTTTTCAAAAAACCATTTAATGTAAATAGCAAATTTATAAAAATATCATAAATTTTAGATATGAAAACTTTACATAATCTTAATAATCGGAGTTTATTAAAATTTGTTACATCTCATTTATGATGATAAATTTCTCTTATTAGTTTTAAAATCTTGCTAATGGAAAACTATGGTTATTTCTGTTAAAACTAAATGTCCCTATCCATTTGTATTCGTGTTAACTGAAATTTCTCATCATACCATTAATTTAAAAAATATTTTTAATTCATATAAATCATAAAGTAGAATTTTTCAAATGTCTTNAGCAGTACAGGACCCAGTAACAACACTGGATCTACTAACTTAAGTTGCACCACAGCAACTATCTGCACATCACCATTTTCGGTCCGTATGTCATCAGTCAGTCCCTCGATGTACGGACATCAAACCTCTATCAACGGACAATGGAAAGGCGTTCAGATCTAGAACGATCCGTTGAGTTATAAATTTGGTGCTATATCGACACATTTTTTAAAAAAGACACCGTTCCTGTTGTGAAAAACTACGTGTTACTCAATCACGTAACTTTTATATACGAAAATATCGGGATTATTATTATTATTAGGCAATTCGGGTTTTAAAGAAAAATTGATACCTTCAACAATTTTACCCAAGATGATGGATTATACGTATATAAAAAAGGACATGTTTAACCTAAGAAAACGAGGGAAACACCAAAAAAAGAACTTACTTTCACTTATAGAATTTTTTGTATTATTAATCATAATTAATTATAATTATTATTATAACGATTGAAATTGGAAAAAATGATTAAAAAAAATATATTCGAGAATAATTATTCTATTGTTGGTTGAGTGATTGTCGGTTATTGGCACCTGTCTTTCAAACATTTGTCATGTGCTCCATTGAAGAAAACAAGTTTGGTATATCTTTTCACTTTTTAACATCTGGAAATTTGTCATCGATTGTGTCTTCATCTGGAATATTGTTCTGTTGATGTCAATCGTTTGTTGTAATTTGAAGAAAAACCACAGTAACTCTGTTCATGTTGACATACATTGGTGTCATTTGCCTGTGTTATTATATCTGAGTAAAAATTTCGATTGTTTAATTGATCTGTTTGAATCTCTATGAAAAAAACACAGAAAAATCGGTGTCTCGCTCTTATTTGCTGATGAATTTACTAAATATCCACTTGCAAAATCTCGTATTTGATACTTAAAACGGCGACGAATTTAAATATTCCATTAAATTATTTTTCGAATTAATTTTTCTAAAATTAAACGTCATCAATTATTAATATTAATAAGTTTACTTTTATAAAATTTATTATTAATAGTAAAAAATTTTAAATTTAATTAATTATGTAATTAAATGTTTAATTAAAATATAATTAACCTTTAAAAATTTTTAAATTATCCTTTGACACGCATGCAACTATAAAGATAGACACAGTTTTATAAATAAACTCTCAACTTTAAATTAATAAATTTTAACAAAAAAAGAAACATTAATTTAATATAAAACACGAACATTTAAATGTAATCAATATTAAAAACATTTATAACATTTTATTAATTTCCTTTAAAAATGAAACTAAAATTTATCAATTATTATTTTAAACTCAATAGAAATTCACTAGTAAATTTATTACTTGTTAATTTTAAAAAGAATTTTAATGAAATATATATTTATTAAACGCTTTCGACTTTATAAACACAATTAAAACCTGTTGTTACCATAACAACAACCGACAGAGAATTGCCTGGTCGCTTGCTTAGAGACGTACTAGTCTTATTTAAAATGTAATTTATTATCAAGGATAGTTTTGTAATAATCTGAGAAATGATTCGGAACTAGTGAAGAGAGAACGTATTCCAATTATTTAGAAAATGTTTATCTGGCCAATAACCTCTGAACTTCTAAGTCCTTATAATCCTTCCACAATAGAAGTCGTTGCCTTCAATTAGTGTCGCTGGTTTATTTTTTATTTTTGTTTTTCACAAGCTTTTACTCCTTTCTAATTACGCAGGTTTGTTCTTATTATTTTCTTTTGTTTCTCATTATAAAGTATTGTATATAATTTTCCAAACACTTAGCAATTATAAATATTGAATTAAGGAGAACATATTTACAACCTTTTACAATAGCACAAGTGCTCTAAACATGCTCAAAGTAATCAACCAAAACATGTTTTAGTTTACATATTAACACATTTTAATGGTTATTTTATATTCATATATATATATTGGGTAATAATGAAATTGTTAGATTTTCATAAATAAACTATATGAAATTTTAACTAAATTTCATTATATTAAAAATGATTTGGCAATGTACACAAATATCAAGATGTTAAACAATAATACTTTTTGTTCTTAGTGGTTTTTTGTGACTATAACTTTATACATAGCCTATGGTCATAAATATCTTTTACACGTTTTCTACTTAAATTATATATGAAAACATAAACATTAAATATATATATAGTATGTAGGACAGCCGAATGGCCGAGCAGTTAAGGTTCCGACTACCACTCTGGAATAGCTTGGATCGAATCCGGACGGATCGAAAAAACCCCAGGAATTTTTCGTGGGTGTCTGTCGGATATATCTGGCCCGTTCTTCACCAACCGGCCACCCTGTTGTAGGCCTGTTCGAATCCATAATGGGCTTGCTAAAGGGGTTTTTGGTGCCCATAGAGCGGAGAGTCAACAATATATAAGCCTATAGCTAGAATTTATACATATACAATATATTTTAAGTTTCATTTTTTAAATAAAAAGTGATTCGTCATAGTCTACATAAACATCATTTATATATATACTGCATTGGAAGATGTTTAAAAATACTAATTTTTGTAAGAAAATCAAATGACATTTATAATTTTTTTGACATAAATCTAAGCTATAAGAAAGGAAATATTCTGAATATAAAAGTTTTACGTTTTACTTTTATTTAAATTTAAATTATTATACCAAACATTAAATTATTTATTTATATTACAATATTATGATGGAGAAAAAAGTTAATGCATTAAACAATCATACCTGATTCACAATCAAGCAGGTCTAACAACTAAAACTTAATATTCAATTCTGCTATGACAGAGTTAGAAATTACATAAGCCCAATATAATAATAATAGTAATAGGATATAGAGGAAACATTTGTAACTAGTGCCTTAATCATTAATATAAGATACAATATAACATTATATAATATAATACATTTAGATATTATTACGAAGATAACGTCATGGGAATTAAATTATATCGAAAACTATTAACAAATAAATATTTTACGTTCACTCGGTTCACTTGTTTTCGAAAACAAAATATGTTTATAAGTTTGTTGGAAATGAATCGAATACGGAGATACTTTTAGAAAACTCGAGAGGCGTGAGATTAATCTTATTATTAAAATAAAATTACACCCATTCGAAATTAATTTCTGCTCAAAAATCTAATTTTCAGAGCTGTTTAATATCGTCACGACGAATCTCGTCCAAGACTTCTTTCAATCCATCCGTAATTATTTAATAAAATTCTGTAAATTTACTACAAATATCAGATAGTAAAGGAATATATTTATTTAGGATTTCAGATGAAATGGGCATTGTGTTGGAAATATTATTATTATTAATTTTCTATTTTGCATATCAACAAGTTAGCAGAGTGAAACAATTTCCGATTTTTCAAATTCTGGCAGATTCAATAAATGATTAAAAAAAGCACTTTTCTATTTATCTTGATTTCTGTATTTTCTAACGTAGTTTGCTAAAATGTTAAAATATAAATAAATTACAAAATGCAGAGTATGCAATAATCAATTACTTATCCTCAATTTATTAAGGATAAGAAATCGATTGCTGCATATCTTCAATTTTAAAAGAATTTTAAACAATTCCAGTTATTTTATAATTTATCATTGTTATTTTTAATTAAAGAAACGATTAATGATATTAATTAGATTATTAAAAAAAACCACAAATACAAGTTTAATTGCTTATAAACAAAATTTAATACTCAAATTCATAATCAACTTCCAATAATTAACGTCAAACGAATTATTACGAATAAAATATCAGGATTTCTTTTCATTAATTCATAATATTTGCTAAAAGAACGTCTTCTTTAAATTCTTTATTGAAGTACGTTTCCAGAATTAAAGTTCTAATTATAAATATTTTAAGCATTTGTATTAGCCAATGAATTCAAAATTTACCGTAATATTTCGATCAGCCTTTATAAATTTTTATCATAATTTATTATCTTTATCGTTATTTAAATATTATATAACAAAAACAAAATCAAATTAAACCAAACTTAATGTATATTTTCTTTTATCGTAACAAAAAGTAATCTAAAATCTAACTCAAAACGAATAATTACAAAATACATTTTATTTTGTTGCGTGCAGGAATGCCAAGTACCAAGGAAATAGTTTCGAAATGCGTTTAGCATTGCGTGGTTATTATGACAATGGGATGCAATGCATATTAACGGAAATTTGATGAGTATTATAGAAAAATGGATTGATTAAAATTTATTCAATGATGCATAAGATTCGTTTCTAGAAATACCACACTGCTCTATGCATTTGATGTTACGAACAGGATTTGAAGATTGACAAATTGCATTGAACACGAACACTAGGTCACTTTATTTTTCTAATACGTCAAGAATATTTAAAACTAAATTTAGTTTTGTTTTCTGATATAAGCGAGGATTGGATTTGTTGATAGGATGTGCTAACAGACAACAACTTACTGTGCCGTTGTATCGCATCGACAAATCAAATAACCGGGATTCGTGTAATGTGTGTCAGGCAAAATTAAGTATTCGTCCCGAAATGAAAGAGACGAACAAATTACGCTCATGAAAAAAGGTTAAATATTTGAATCTAGACCCTTTATTTCATAGTTTATCCATTCCTCTAAAATAAAAGAAAGTATTCGTAAACAGTCTCAAAATAAGGAAAGAAATAATTTTCTAATACATCTTAATTATGAACTAATAAATTTTGACTCGTTTTGCAATTGAATAGTTAAATATTTATTAAACTGTTTGATATTATATCAAGATGTTATGAATAAAACGAAAAGTAATTTTTCAAAAAACCATTTAATGTAAATAGCAAATTTATAAAAATATCATAAATTTTAGATATGAAAACTTTACATAATCTTAATAATCGGAGTTTATTAAAATTTGTTACATCTCATTTATGATGATAAATTTCTCTTATTAGTTTTAAAATCTTGCTAATGGAAAACTATGGTTATTTCTGTTAAAACTAAATGTCCCTATCCATTTGTATTCGTGTTAACTGAAATTTCTCATCATACCATTAATTTAAAAAATATTTTTAATTCATATAAATCATAAAGTAGAATTTTTCAAATGTCTTCAAATGTCAAAATATACACAGAATATTCTATTAGATTATCATAAAATAATCACGTTACGTAGAATGTAATTTATGATTCCATTTAAAACGTGAAACCAATTCACAGGAAAAAAGCCGCAGGTTTTCTAAAAACGAGTTTAAAAGGAGTTATTGCACAAAATCGTGTTTTTCGTTACCTAAACGACGATTGGTCCCGTGCGAATCACTAACATTAGTTTTTAACTTAAAGAAAAATACTTTCTTCTTCTATTATTTAATTTTCGATGACATTCTATTAAGCTATTAATAATTTATTGATGATTTGTTCCTGCCTGAGCGTTTATCATGATTAAGATCGATTAAAAACCCACCAACACGCACCGATCTCTCCGCTGCCATCTAGTAACCCATACTATAACTAATTCGCACTATAACCTCAACAATTTTTATTTAAATGTTATACCTATTAAATATAAATGAAATTTTTTCTTATGTTGGAAATTTATAATTTAAATATCTGAAATAATAATAATAAATACATTAATCTATTTTATGTGATGATAAAATACGCATAATTTAAATCTTTATATAAAAATTATCGTGTAGTTAGTTGATTTTAAAACTAATCTTTCAAGAAATAACTTGAAAAAAAGCTTCTTGACGCAACAATCAGACACCACATTTACTAGATAAGCATTTCAAATGCCTCATCAAATAATAATGCATCGGTGAAATTTATTTAACATCTGCTTGTATCAAACACTAGGACCTCCCGGATATTCTTGATGGCTATTTCCGGACAACATAACGAACACATGTAAGAAAGAAGTTACCGTATATATTTTCAGATCATCATTGGGAGGATATTTTTCTGCTCAGTTGAGTGGATATAGCTCAAGACAAGTCCAGAAGGTGAAGTGAAGAATGAGGTGTCCGATAACAGCTATAGATCTCTCCTTAACGAACTGGAGTAAAGGAACATTAATGAAAGGAGATACTTCACACTACCACGCCTCGTCTACATTCTAAGAACCATCTCCCTGTCTGGGTTCCTAACTGTTATTTTTTAAAAACGGCAGTTAAATAATAATAAAGCAAATTGAAATCTTTCAGAGAGATGTAAATTACTTTAAATGAATGCTTTGACTAAAATATAACCTTCTGAGATATACTTCCGCAACTCTATTATTTTACTAAATTATATATAGTTACTGTGAATAAATTGGATCCTATAACTTTCAAATTACTACTTGCTTCAATTTAAATGAATATTTTCTTTAGTAGAATAAAATTATTTTAAATATTAAATTTTAATATCATTGCTAACATCACTTTCAGATCGTTTTAGCATCTATTAAATCTGGAAGATTCATGGATAATTATATTTGAACATATTCAGCCTTTTCATTGCAAATGATCTGGATATAATATTTACAATATATTTATAAAGAGCTTAATACATTTTATAATGTTCATTTATTGATGATAATTTTATTTGTGATTATCTAATATATTAATTTGTTCCTGTCTTAGGTATATTTTTAATTACTTTATTATATCTTTAAAGACAATTGATATAATTAATGCAAAATGCTAGGCACAGAATTCAAATTATTTTTGTATAAATATGATCATTTTCCTTGGAACAATCTCATGTGGTATATTTTATTAATTTTTTCAAATAATGACAGTTTATGTTTATTTTTAAGATATATTGGTAAGGTTAAATAAAATATTTAGAAGAAATATATGAAAAAATCATGTCATTCAAAAATTTAAAACATTTAATCACAAATAAATTGGTAATTTTTAGAAACAAAATAAATTGCTTCCAATTTTTAACGATAAAGACTTAATATCTTTTGTTTTCTTTATGTAATGTAAATCTGACAATATATAATGCAACAACTAAATTTTGGTATTTTTATCTTTTTGAGAATTCAATAAAACAATTTTCAGAAAAAAATAATCAAAAACTAGTAAATGCAATAAATGCTGTACAAATAAAATGACAATGATGATTATTCTTAAAAAAATTGAAAGCTTCTAAAAAATGTCCTGAAATAAATACAAAACTGTAGAAATTAATCAAGTTTCTACAATGAAAAGTGATCAAGTCATCTGTAATTATTTTAGGGCAATTTTAAAAAACTTTTTCAAGATTTTTAATTAATAAATTTTGCATATTTTAACACACAATGAATTTTAAATATTTACCACATCCCATGTCATCAGATATAATGTTTTAATAGATACCGATAGTTATATTTAAAGAGTTGAAAATATTTTAATATTTCTTCATTAACAAAATGTTTTAATTAAAAAAAATAATCTTATAAATAAAATTTCATTTAAAAATTAATAAAAACCATTTGTTAATTTCTCAAAATTATATTGGTATAATGGATAAAGTAAATTAAAACAAGAACTATTAATAATTATTTTAAATCATTTAATTTTATTAATTGGTTCTTTATCCTTATATATCATTAAATAAATTTGTTCTGATAAAGTGTTAATTAATAAAAATAAAAACTTTCTGAAGATTTTCATAATTTATCATCATCTGTTACCAATCCTTCATTGACATCAAAAAACATTCCAGTTCTGAAGAAAAAAATGATAATTGGATATTATTTGACTAACAAACATATCTAGAGATGGATATTACTAATGTTAGTTTAAATCAAAATAAATACTTTAACAAATCAGTTCACTCTTTTAAAAAATTTATTATAAGTTATAGATGTTCATAAAATCATTTATACATCACTTATTAGGGTAATTAAAATTGCAATATATAAAAATCTTCCAAACATTAAAAGAACTGTATAAATTTTCACCCATAATAGTTGTAGGTTATAATAAAATAACTGAACACAAAACTGTACAATTTCAAATCATGTACAGTGTGTGGTACCTCATGTTTTTATTTCTAACCACTACAATGTTTTCCGACTTGAGAGTTCGACTGTTGCTTTTGAAGCATATCCTAATTCAGCTTGATATTCACAGAGCTTGTCCTTCAATTTTTGGCACAACTGAAAAATTTATAGCATAAATGATTTTAATTTAATCAATTTTAAATTGAAAATTATATTTATAAAAAATTTTCTTTTCAAATTGTAATAAAATATACACCTATTTTAATGAAACAGTTACCATAATTTAATCTGATTTAGATCTATCTGAACATTTCTATGGTATAGAATATATTGTCTGAAAACATCTTTTAAGTTGTATTATTGATGGTTTATTGAAGTTTTTTCTTTATGTTATGAACTTAATACAAATTTTATAAATTACTGTAAAGATATTAAACAGTTTAATATTTTCAATTTGTAAATTTTAAAACAATTTTTTTTTTTAAATCTCTAGATATATTTAATGCTTACAGAAATGACTTTTATGTCTAACAAAAAACTTCCTGTTCCACATTTAAATTATACTATAATGATCTTTAATATAACAAGGTAAAAAGTATGTGTAAAGAAACAACACTGCTATCCACTTACTAATTAAATTTTGTTTCTGAAGTTAATCTAATCTGTCTTGAAATAATAAGCATATTGTTGCAAAACAAACTGAATGAATGTCTATTGGGACATAAGCTTGATGTAATCCTTCATTTCACAATCAAGACGATGATGTCAAGTTGACCAAGTTGTGTACTATCTCATCAAAACAAACACTTTTTATATTCTTTATCCTTTACAAACATTATCAGTTACAACACTTTTGATCTCTTATTTCTACACAACATAATATTCTGTTGCTATCTACACACCTTTGAACAATAATTTTGCAGATGGGCAGGAAAATATATTATTGTCAGGTATAATTCAATGTAATTTTCACTTAAAAGATTATGACATGAATTCCTAAAATTAAAAAAAAAAAAAAATCCTTAGACACAATAACAAATGAAAGGGACAGTTTCATTTTACAGGAAAGATCTGGAGTTTATAAAGTTCCTATGTTTATTAATATTAATTCTAGTGGTATGTACACATACACACACATACATACATATATATATATACTGCACCCCCTTGACAAACCCATTCTTTCTTACTTGATGTTGCGATGTTGCTCAAGTTGGACTTCACAGCCTTCAGGGGTCTTAGTTGTTCTTATTCTTTTAGATCTAGAATTTACCTGATCAATTTTATGCTTACCTTGTCAAGCATGAACTAAATGACATTACTGATGTCACTGCAACATAAATGCAATCACTGATCCCAAATCAATAAATGTTTATTTTATAGATAATATTTCCACAAAAAAGTAGCCTAAACTTTCCATCAGAACATAAAACAAATATAACCAAAAATTCATCTGGATTGAACAAAAACTGCAGGAGTTATAAGGACACACAGACTTTTATATTATAATAACTTGTACAGATTCGAAGCTAATTTTGTTTAGGAGGCAGTATACATTTTAATTCTTGTACTTCTTTTAGGATGATCCTCTCAAATCACTGGACAGTGCTTGTTAGATCATTAAAATATTTTCTACACTTTTGATGCCTCTAGTTTGAAATTATGCATTTGTTTTTAGTACTAATCTCAGAAATTTATTGGGTTTACTTTTTATTATTATTTTATTTTTTAAAATTAGTATTTGCATTTTATTTGGGTTTCTTTATATTATGTTATAATTTTAATATTAATATTCTATTACTAATGAGCAATTATTTATTGTGACATTGTCACAATGCCAAGCTGAAATTTTTTAATCATATTTTTAAAATTTATTTAATTTAAACTATATGCTTGCTCTCCATCTCAAATTGGTACTGTAGTGTCTTGCCCATGTACTGTACATCATACTTTACTGTTAGCAATAGAGTGTGCCAGTTATCTATTAACTGCTTTCAAGGGAAAAGTTTTGAATTGAAATAATGTGACTTCTGGTTTGCATCAAAAGTTCATATATAGTTAATCAGGGCCTCCTGCCCCTAAGCTTTCTATATCTGGTCTTGTCTTTCATCTATTTAATACCGTTCTCATTCTCGAGATTAAGGAAGAACAGATGGATGACAGTGGGAATTTATAGGTCTACAATTTTTTTCAAATTGCAGCCCAAAAATCAGATTTACTACATTTAGATCTAAATTATTGTTATTCCATTTCCATTTGGCCTGGTAATGAATCAACAAAATTATTCCTGATTAAACTTTGATTTTTTTTAAAGTCAATTTTGTTGTTAACACTGTAAAGTATTTTTCTCATAACTACATTATACTTGTAATATCTGAACATATCTTTATTCATATTCTTATTATCATAAAACATACTGTGAATATTTAGTTATTTCAGATATAGAATATTTTATATTCATATTAACAGAGCTTATCTTTATCTAAAACTTGAATAAAAAGTTTAAACCTTAATGCAATATATTGTATTGTGTATCTAAATAGTATATATAATTTTTGGTTCCATTTATCATTAATTCAACTCTAATCCATATTAAAATTTATGTTAAGCAATCCTTACTAAACAATTACTAGGTGATTTTAATCTGCAGATATAGAATGTTTTCTTTCTTAAATTTCAATTCATTGCTTTACAGAAAAATCAATTTTAAATAGTTTTATATAAAAAGAATAACAGAGGCAATTTTAAAATTTTTATAGCATAAAATATCAAAGTTCTGAATTTGTACAGTGGTGCCTCGTATAACGTATGCCTCGAATAAAGGACACTGCGAACAACAGACTTTCTGTTTGGCTGTTACACGACTCGAGCAACAGACTGGCTGCAAACAACGGACTTTCCATTTGGCAATTACGTGAGGCAAACAAGTGCGAATGATGTTTCCACTCTTTTGCCATTGCCAATGACAATCTGCTATTTTTATAATATATTATTATTATATCTGAAGTACAGAGCTCCCATTGGAATTCAGCTTGCTCCCTTGTTTATTATGTACTGTACTGTACATCACCTCAGTGCAGGGTATTTACATTTATTCAAGTGTTGTGCAAATCATGGCTTCTAAAAAAACAGAAACGTGATTTCAATTGAAACAAAGCAAAAAATCATCATAAGGAGTGAAAGTTGACAAACACTTCCTTGTCAAATGGGGAGAGGTTCAGGAGTTTACCAACACTCATTATCCAAACAGAGCTGAGGCCAACAGGATCAATGATCTCTACAATGNAAAAGAATTTTAATGAAATATATATTTATTAAACGCTTTCGACTTTATAAACACAATTAAAACCTGTTGTTACCATAACAACAACCGACAGAGAATTGCCTGGTCGCTTGCTTAGAGACGTACTAGTCTTATTTAAAATGTAATTTATTATCAAGGATAGTTTTGTAATAATCTGAGAAATGATTCGGAACTAGTGAAGAGAGAACGTATTCCAATTATTTAGAAAATGTTTATCTGGCCAATAACCTCTGAACTTCTAAGTCCTTATAATCCTTCCACAATAGAAGTCGTTGCCTTCAATTAGTGTCGCTGGTTTATTTTTTATTTTTGTTTTTCACAAGCTTTTACTCCTTTCTAATTACGCAGGTTTGTTCTTATTATTTTCTTTTGTTTCTCATTATAAAGTATTGTATATAATTTTCCAAACACTTAGCAATTATAAATATTGAATTAAGGAGAACATATTTACAACCTTTTACAATAGCACAAGTGCTCTAAACATGCTCAAAGTAATCAACCAAAACATGTTTTAGTTTACATATTAACACATTTTAATGGTTATTTTATATTCATATATATATATTGGGTAATAATGAAATTGTTAGATTTTCATAAATAAACTATATGAAATTTTAACTAAATTTCATTATATTAAAAATGATTTGGCAATGTACACAAATATCAAGATGTTAAACAATAATACTTTTTGTTCTTAGTGGTTTTTTGTGACTATAACTTTATACATAGCCTATGGTCATAAATATCTTTTACACGTTTTCTACTTAAATTATATATGAAAACATAAACATTAAATATATATATAGTATGTAGGACAGCCGAATGGCCGAGCAGTTAAGTTTCCGACTACCACTCTGGAATAGCTTGGATCGAATCCGGACGGATCGAAAAAACCCCAGGAATTTTTCGTGGGTGTCTGTCGGATATATCTGGCCCGTTCTTCACCAACCGGCCACCCTGTTGTAGGCCTGTTCGAATCCATAATGGGCTTGCTAAAGGGGTTTTTGGTGCCCATAGAGCGGAGAGTCAACAATATATAAGCCTATAGCTAGAATTTATACATATACAATATATTTTAAGTTTCATTTTTTAAATAAAAAGTGATTCGTCATAGTCTACATAAACATCATTTATATATATACTGCATTGGAAGATGTTTAAAAATACTAATTTTTGTAAGAAAATCAAATGACATTTATAATTTTTTTGACATAAATCTAAGCTATAAGAAAGGAAATATTCTGAATATAAAAGTTTTACGTTTTACTTTTATTTAAATTTAAATTATTATACCAAACATTAAATTATTTATTTATATTACAATATTATGATGGAGAAAAAAGTTAATGCATTAAACAATCATACCTGATTCACAATCAAGCAGGTCTAACAACTAAAACTTAATATTCAATTCTGCTATGACAGAGTTAGAAATTACATAAGCCCAATATAATAATAATAGTAATAGGATATAGAGGAAACATTTGTAACTAGTGCCTTAATCATTAATATAAGATACAATATAACATTATATAATATAATACATTTAGATATTATTACGAAGATAACGTCATGGGAATTAAATTATATCGAAAACTATTAACAAATAAATATTTTACGTTCACTCGGTTCACTTGTTTTCGAAAACAAAATATGTTTATAAGTTTGTTGGAAATGAATCGAATACGGAGATACTTTTAGAAAACTCGAGAGGCGTGAGATTAATCTTATTATTAAAATAAAATTACACCCATTCGAAATTAATTTCTGCTCAAAAATCTAATTTTCAGAGCTGTTTAATATCGTCACGACGAATCTCGTCCAAGACTTCTTTCAATCCATCCGTAATTATTTAATAAAATTCTGTAAATTTACTACAAATATCAGATAGTAAAGGAATATATTTATTTAGGATTTCAGATGAAATGGGCATTGTGTTGGAAATATTATTATTATTAATTTTCTATTTTGCATATCAACAAGTTAGCAGAGTGAAACAATTTCCGATTTTTCAAATTCTGGCAGATTCAATAAATGATTAAAAAAAGCACTTTTCTATTTATCTTGATTTCTGTATTTTCTAACGTAGTTTGCTAAAATGTTAAAATATAAATAAATTACAAAATGCAGAGTATGCAATAATCAATTACTTATCCTCAATTTATTAAGGATAAGAAATCGATTGCTGCATATCTTCAATTTTAAAAGAATTTTAAACAATTCCAGTTATTTTATAATTTATCATTGTTATTTTTAATTAAAGAAACGATTAATGATATTAATTAGATTATTAAAAAAAACCACAAATACAAGTTTAATTGCTTATAAACAAAATTTAATACTCAAATTCATAATCAACTTCCAATAATTAACGTCAAACGAATTATTACGAATAAAATATCAGGATTTCTTTTCATTAATTCATAATATTTGCTAAAAGAACGTCTTCTTTAAATTCTTTATTGAAGTACGTTTCCAGAATTAAAGTTCTAATTATAAATATTTTAAGCATTTGTATTAGCCAATGAATTCAAAATTTACCGTAATATTTCGATCAGCCTTTATAAATTTTTATCATAATTTATTATCTTTATCGTTATTTAAATATTATATAACAAAAACAAAATCAAATTAAACCAAACTTAATGTATATTTTCTTTTATCGTAACAAAAAGTAATCTAAAATCTAACTCAAAA
This sequence comes from Centruroides sculpturatus, assembly GCF_000671375.1. Taxonomy (NCBI): domain Eukaryota; kingdom Metazoa; phylum Arthropoda; class Arachnida; order Scorpiones; family Buthidae; genus Centruroides; species Centruroides sculpturatus. Next base: position 111,029 of record NW_019384367.1, on the reverse strand, counting down.
CGAATAATTACAAAATACATTTTATTTTGTTGCGTGCAGGAATGCCAAGTACCAAGGAAATAGTTTCGAAATGCGTTTAGCATTGCGTGGTTATTATGACAATGGGATGCAATGCATATTAACGGAAATTTGATGAGTATTATAGAAAAATGGATTGATTAAAATTTATTCAATAATGCATAAGATTCGTTTCTAGAAATACCACACTGCTCTATGCATTTGATGTTACGAACAGGATTTGAAGATTGACAAATTGCATTGAACACGAACACTAGGTCACTTTATTTTTCTAATACGTCAAGAATATTTAAAACTAAATTTAGTTTTGTTTTCTGATATAAGCGAGGATTGGATTTGTTGATAGGATGTGCTAACAGACAACAACTTACTGTGCCGTTGTATCGCATCGACAAATCAAATAACCGGGATTCGTGTAATGTGTGTCAGGCAAAATTAAGTATTCGTCCCGAAATGAAAGAGACGAACAAATTACGCTCATGAAAAAAGGTTAAATATTTGAATCTAGACCCTTTATTTCATAGTTTATCCATTCCTCTAAAATAAAAGAAAGTATTCGTAAACAGTCTCAAAATAAGGAAAGAAATAATTTTCTAATACATCTTAATTATGAACTAATAAATTTTGACTCGTTTTGCAATTGAATAGTTAAATATTTATTAAACTGTTTGATATTATATCAAGATGTTATGAATAAAACGAAAAGTAATTTTTCAAAAAACCATTTAATGTAAATAGCAAATTTATAAAAATATCATAAATTTTAGATATGAAAACTTTACATAATCTTAATAATCGGAGTTTATTAAAATTTGTTACATCTCATTTATGATGATAAATTTCTCTTATTAGTTTTAAAATCTTGCTAATGGAAAACTATGGTTATTTCTGTTAAAACTAAATGTCCCTATCCATTTGTATTCGTGTTAACTGAAATTTCTCATCATACCATTAATTTAAAAAATATTTTTAATTCATATAAATCATAAAGTAGAATTTTTCAAATGTCTTCAAATGTCAAAATATACACAGAATATTCTATTAGATTATCATAAAATAATCACGTTACGTAGAATGTAATTTATGATTCCATTTAAAACGTGAAACCAATTCACAGGAAAAAAGCCGCAGGTTTTCTAAAAACGAGTTTAAAAGGAGTTATTGCACAAAATCGTGTTTTTCGTTACCTAAACGACGATTGGTCCCGTGCGAATCACTAACATTAGTTTTTAACTTAAAGAAAAATACTTTCTTCTTCTATTATTTAATTTTCGATGACATTCTATTAAGCTATTAATAATTTATTGATGATTTGTTCCTGCCTGAGCGTTTATCATGATTAAGATCGATTAAAAACCCACCAACACGCACCGATCTCTCCGCTGCCATCTAGTAACCCATACTATAACTAATTCGCACTATAACCTCAACAATTTTTATTTAAATGTTATACCTATTAAATATAAATGAAATTTTTTCTTATGTTGGAAATTTATAATTTAAATATCTGAAATAATAATAATAAATACATTAATCTATTTTATGTGATGATAAAATACGCATAATTTAAATCTTTATATAAAAATTATCGTGTAGTTAGTTGATTTTAAAACTAATCTTTCAAGAAATAACTTGAAAAAAAGCTTCTTGACGCAACAATCAGACACCACATTTACTAGATAAGCATTTCAAATGCCTCATCAAATAATAATGCATCGGTGAAATTTATTTAACATCTGCTTGTATCAAACACTAGGACCTCCCGGATATTCTTGATGGCTATTTCCGGACAACATAACGAACACATGTAAGAAAGAAGTTACCGTATATATTTTCAGATCATCATTGGGAGGATATTTTTCTGCTCAGTTGAGTGGATATAGCTCAAGACAAGTCCAGAAGGTGAAGTGAAGAATGAGGTGTCCGATAACAGCTATAGATCTCTCCTTAACGAACTGGAGTAAAGGAACATTAATGAAAGGAGATACTTCACACTACCACGCCTCGTCTACATTCTAAGAACCATCTCCCTGTCTGGGTTCCTAACTGTTATTTTTTAAAAACGGCAGTTAAATAATAATAAAGCAAATTGAAATCTTTCAGAGAGATGTAAATTACTTTAAATGAATGCTTTGACTAAAATATAACCTTCTGAGATATACTTCCGCAACTCTATTATTTTACTAAATTATATATAGTTACTGTGAATAAATTGGATCCTATAACTTTCAAATTACTACTTGCTTCAATTTAAATGAATATTTTCTTTAGTAGAATAAAATTATTTTAAATATTAAATTTTAATATCATTGCTAACATCACTTTCAGATCGTTTTAGCATCTATTAAATCTGGAAGATTCATGGATAATTATATTTGAACATATTCAGCCTTTTCATTGCAAATGATCTGGATATAATATTTACAATATATTTATAAAGAGCTTAATACATTTTATAATGTTCATTTATTGATGATAATTTTATTTGTGATTATCTAATATATTAATTTGTTCCTGTCTTAGGTATATTTTTAATTACTTTATTATATCTTTAAAGACAATTGATATAATTAATGCAAAATGCTAGGCACAGAATTCAAATTATTTTTGTATAAATATGATCATTTTCCTTGGAACAATCTCATGTGGTATATTTTATTAATTTTTTCAAATAATGACAGTTTATGTTTATTTTTAAGATATATTGGTAAGGTTAAATAAAATATTTAGAAGAAATATATGAAAAAATCATGTCATTCAAAAATTTAAAACATTTAATCACAAATAAATTGGTAATTTTTAGAAACAAAATAAATTGCTTCCAATTTTTAACGATAAAGACTTAATATCTTTTGTTTTCTTTATGTAATGTAAATCTGACAATATATAATGCAACAACTAAATTTTGGTATTTTTATCTTTTTGAGAATTCAATAAAACAATTTTCAGAAAAAAATAATCAAAAACTAGTAAATGCAATAAATGCTGTACAAATAAAATGACAATGATGATTATTCTTAAAAAAATTGAAAGCTTCTAAAAAATGTCCTGAAATAAATACAAAACTGTAGAAATTAATCAAGTTTCTACAATGAAAAGTGATCAAGTCATCTGTAATTATTTTAGGGCAATTTTAAAAAACTTTTTCAAGATTTTTAATTAATAAATTTTGCATATTTTAACACACAATGAATTTTAAATATTTACCACATCCCATGTCATCAGATATAATGTTTTAATAGATACCGATAGTTATATTTAAAGAGTTGAAAATATTTTAATATTTCTTCATTAACAAAATGTTTTAATTAAAAAAAATAATCTTATAAATAAAATTTCATTTAAAAATTAATAAAAACCATTTGTTAATTTCTCAAAATTATATTGGTATAATGGATAAAGTAAATTAAAACAAGAACTATTAATAATTATTTTAAATCATTTAATTTTATTAATTGGTTCTTTATCCTTATATATCATTAAATAAATTTGTTCTGATAAAGTGTTAATTAATAAAAATAAAAACTTTCTGAAGATTTTCATAATTTATCATCATCTGTTACCAATCCTTCATTGACATCAAAAAACATTCCAGTTCTGAAGAAAAAAATGATAATTGGATATTATTTGACTAACAAACATATCTAGAGATGGATATTACTAATGTTAGTTTAAATCAAAATAAATACTTTAACAAATCAGTTCACTCTTTTAAAAAATTTATTATAAGTTATAGATGTTCATAAAATCATTTATACATCACTTATTAGGGTAATTAAAATTGCAATATATAAAAATCTTCCAAACATTAAAAGAACTGTATAAATTTTCACCCATAATAGTTGTAGGTTATAATAAAATAACTGAACACAAAACTGTACAATTTCAAATCATGTACAGTGTGTGGTACCTCATGTTTTTATTTCTAACCACTACAATGTTTTCCGACTTGAGAGTTCGACTGTTGCTTTTGAAGCATATCCTAATTCAGCTTGATATTCACAGAGCTTGTCCTTCAATTTTTGGCACAACTGAAAAATTTATAGCATAAATGATTTTAATTTAATCAATTTTAAATTGAAAATTATATTTATAAAAAATTTTCTTTTCAAATTGTAATAAAATATACACCTATTTTAATGAAACAGTTACCATAATTTAATCTGATTTAGATCTATCTGAACATTTCTATGGTATAGAATATATTGTCTGAAAACATCTTTTAAGTTGTATTATTGATGGTTTATTGAAGTTTTTTCTTTATGTTATGAACTTAATACAAATTTTATAAATTACTGTAAAGATATTAAACAGTTTAATATTTTCAATTTGTAAATTTTAAAACAATTTTTTTTTTTAAATCTCTAGATATATTTAATGCTTACAGAAATGACTTTTATGTCTAACAAAAAACTTCCTGTTCCACATTTAAATTATACTATAATGATCTTTAATATAACAAGGTAAAAAGTATGTGTAAAGAAACAACACTGCTATCCACTTACTAATTAAATTTTGTTTCTGAAGTTAATCTAATCTGTCTTGAAATAATAAGCATATTGTTGCAAAACAAACTGAATGAATGTCTATTGGGACATAAGCTTGATGTAATCCTTCATTTCACAATCAAGACGATGATGTCAAGTTGACCAAGTGGTGTACTATCTCATCAAAACAAACACTTTTTATATTCTTTATCCTTTACAAACATTATCAGTTACAACACTTTTGATCTCTTATTTCTACACAACATAATATTCTGTTGCTATCTACACACCTTTGAACAATAATTTTGCAGATGGGCAGGAAAATATATTATTGTCAGGTATAATTCAATGTAATTTTCACTTAAAAGATTATGACATGAATTCCTAAAATTAAAAAAAAAAATCCTTAGACACAATAACAAATGAAAGGGACAGTTTCATTTTACAGGAAAGATCTGGAGTTTATAAAGTTCCTATGTTTATTAATATTAATTCTAGTGGTATGTACACATACACACACATACATACATATATATATATACTGCACCCCCTTGACAAACCCATTCTTTCTTACTTGATGTTGCGATGTTGCTCAAGTTGGACTTCACAGCCTTCAGGGGTCTTAGTTGTTCTTATTCTTTTAGATCTAGAATTTACCTGATCAATTTTATGCTTACCTTGTCAAGCATGAACTAAATGACATTACTGATGTCACTGCAACATAAATGCAATCACTGATCCCAAATCAATAAATGTTTATTTTATAGATAATATTTCCACAAAAAAGTAGCCTAAACTTTCCATCAGAACATAAAACAAATATAACCAAAAATTCATCTGGATTGAACAAAAACTGCAGGAGTTATAAGGACACACAGACTTTTATATTATAATAACTTGTACAGATTCGAAGCTAATTTTGTTTAGGAGGCAGTATACATTTTAATTCTTGTAATTCTTTTAGGATGATCCTCTCAAATCACTGGACAGTGCTTGTTAGATCATTAAAATATTTTCTACACTTTTGATGCCTCTAGTTTGAAATTATGCATTTGTTTTTAGTACTAATCTCAGAAATTTATTGGGTTTACTTTTTATTATTATTTTATTTTTTAAAATTAGTATTTGCATTTTATTTGGGTTTCTTTATATTATGTTATAATTTTAATATTAATATTCTATTACTAATGAGCAATTATTTATTGTGACATTGTCACAATGCCAAGCTGAAATTTTTTAATCATATTTTTAAAATTTATTTAATTTAAACTATATGCTTGCTCTCCATCTCAAATTGGTACTGTAGTGTCTTGCCCATGTACTGTACATCATACTTTACTGTTAGCAATAGAGTGTGCCAGTTATCTATTAACTGCTTTCAAGGGAAAAGTTTTGAATTGAAATAATGTGACTTCTGGTTTGCATCAAAAGTTCATATATAGTTAATCAGGGCCTCCTGCCCCTAAGCTTTCTATATCTGGTCTTGTCTTTCATCTATTTAATACCGTTCTCATTCTCGAGATTAAGGAAGAACAGATGGATGACAGTGGGAATTTATAGGTCTACAATTTTTTTCAAATTGCAGCCCAAAAATCAGATTTACTACATTTAGATCTAAATTATTGTTATTCCATTTCCATTTGGCCTGGTAATGAATCAACAAAATTATTCCTGATTAAACTTTGATTTTTTTTAAAGTCAATTTTGTTGTTAACACTGTAAAGTATTTTTCTCATAACTACATTATACTTGTAATATCTGAACATATCTTTATTCATATTCTTATTATCATAAAACATACTGTGAATATTTAGTTATTTCAGATATAGAATATTTTATATTCATATTAACAGAGCTTATCTTTATCTAAAACTTGAATAAAAAGTTTAAACCTTAATGCAATATATTGTATTGTGTATCTAAATAGTATATATAATTTTTGGTTCCATTTATCATTAATTCAACTCTAATCCATATTAAAATTTATGTTAAGCAATCCTTACTAAACAATTACTAGGTGATTTTAATCTGCAGATATAGAATGTTTTCTTTCTTAAATTTCAATTCATTGCTTTACAGAAAAATCAATTTTAAATAGTTTTATATAAAAAGAATAACAGAGGCAATTTTAAAATTTTTATAGCATAAAATATCAAAGTTCTGAATTTGTACAGTGGTGCCTCGTATAACGTATGCCTCGAATAAAGGACACTGCGAACAACAGACTTTCTGTTTGGCTGTTACACGACTCGAGCAACAGACTGGCTGCAAACAACGGACTTTCCATTTGGCAATTACGTGAGGCAAACAAGTGCGAATGATGTTTCCACTCTTTTGCCATTGCCAATGACAATCTGCTATTTTTATAATATATTATTATTATATCTGAAGTACAGAGCTCCCATTGGAATTCAGCTTGCTCCCTTGTTTATTATGTACTGTACTGTACATCACCTCAGTGCAGGGTATTTACATTTATTCAAGTGTTGTGCAAATCATGGCTTCTAAAAAAACAGAAACGTGATTTCAATTGAAACAAAGCAAAAAATCATCATAAGGAGTGAAAGTTGACAAACACTTCCTTGTCAAATGGGGAGAGGTTCAGGAGTTTACCAACACTCATTATCCAAACAGAGCTGAGGCCAACAGGATCAATGATCTCTACAATGACACCCTTGCCCGTCATTTCCAACAGGTGTTGAAAAAGAGAGAGAAACAGACCACCTTGGACATGTTTTTCAAAAAGCAAGCTGCCAAAAAACAAAGGATGGAACAAGAGGAGATGATCCTGCAAGCTCTGCTAGCCTCTCCTGAATCTGACTCTGATTAAAAAACAATAAAAAGAGACTTGCTGCAATGTGTAAAAAGTCTGTATCTGTATGAATGTGTGAAGAAAGTGTTCCTCCACCTCCTCCTCACAACATCTGACTACCCGGCATAATTGGTGACTGCTCCATTTTCATTTTTTTTATGGTACAGTACGGTTATTTTATGCTGCGGAACGAATTATATGTTTTAACATGTATTTCTATGGGAAAATGCGTTTTGTATAACGGACTTTTCACTTAACGGATGGAATGGATTAAGTACATTATACGAGGCATCACTGTATTTAGAATAATCTCCTCTTTGTTTTATAATATACTACACATTATAACAGAATTTCTTTATTCAAAACTGTTTGTTCTGAATATAAAAATTCTGTAGTTTAAAATACTTAGTGATAATGAAATTAAAGTTTTCCAGAAATGTTAAACATTAAAAAACAAATAGGTTTTGTAAATTAAGGCTGACAATTATAAATCATATGTATAAAAATACATATAACTAAAGTACACCAGATTAGTTATACTTACATATTGGACATAAGAGCTTTCTTTATACAAATATCAAACAAACTTTTAGTGTTAACTAGTTCTGGCAGAATATATTCTAAAAATTTGATATCTTAATTATAAAGATTATCTGTATAAACTAGTTGTACCTAACAAAATATTTGCTACAAAAAATTGTTAAGTTACATATAAATAGGGAAAATAAAGAAGCAAATAAATTTATTTATATAAAAACTTATGAAATTTCTCAGTATACAAGTATTAGTACTTTAATGAATAGAAAAAGATTTTTGCCTTAGTGTAATCTGTACAGATAGATAGATAAATTTTTGTCCCTGGTAAATTCTAACAGACTAATATTAACACATTTTGATAGATTCCCTCATCACATACATAACTTTTATTTCTATGAAAAGGTTTGAACAACCATGTAAATACCTTCACAGTTAATCTATATGCAGAATTAATATCTAAGTCAATGACATTAAATCAAACATATTTTTTCATTTTTTTTTGGCCCACCTTAAGAGTTATTCTTTGCTTAGGTGCTATTTTATCCAAAAGAAATGAGGTCAGTCCTCCTGATCAAAATTTAATTTACAATAATCTTTCTGTTAATCATATAAAATTAAAAATAATCAGAAATCAATGAGTATTAAAAAAGTAATTAGGAATGAACGAATGTCAACTCAAAGTACCATTTTCAGAATATTTTAATACTGGACAGGGCAAGTTCAATACCAGTATGATAGGGAAGGGTACTACTACAGGAAGAACATAACTGGGCACATTTTTGCTTCTAATTATTTAAAATGAAATGAATGATTAAATAGATGCAATATGGTTCACTACGTCAAATAACCTTCAAAATGATATTATTAGGATCTTTGGGTGTAAAGACCTCTAATCATAAAATCGCTATTTAATACCTAACAAAGAATTGGTTATAACGGTTTGACTGGATACTGGTCATGTCCTGCTCGTCTAACTGACCCAAACAAAAGACATCCCCGAACCTCGCACCAGACATAAGCGTAACCTAATCAATTCCAGATTGGAAGCTGGTCATTAGGTTTTCACACACGCAAAAACAACAGAACCAACAGATATATAAAAAAAGTAAATGTAATTTTTACACAAGTACCTTAATGAATTGAAAATAGAATTTGCCTTAGCATATTGTATATATATATATCAAACATTGATAAGTTCAAATACAATGCATTCTTTTAAAATAAATATAATCTAAATACAGGTAGCCCTCGGTTTACACCGCAGTTCTGTTCCTACAAAAGCCGGCGCAAATCGAATCGGCATAAAACAAACCTGTATTTACAGTGAGGTATGGGGTTAGGTTCTACATAAGTGAAAAATAAGCTAATAATTTTGTTTATTAATACAATATAATACAAAATACATATAAATTTTTAATTTTTAAAATGTATTTTATCATAAAATACAGTAAAATGTTTTTATTTAAAAATTTTAGTTTCGAATTTCTTACATTTTTTGGAAAAAGTATCCATCTTTAATTGTTTACATTTTTGATTTCTTTCATTAAGAATTTTGGAATATGGTCGAATATGATGCTCCTTTTAACATTTGCACTTCGCTCACAACATTGTCTAACTTTCCTTAGTTGAAAGGATACGTTAACCCGACATAGAGCTACAGACGAGCGAAGACACTAATTGGTCGACCACTGGTCGCCGTAGCGCATATATAAGGTCAGTTTGAGTGAGAAAATTCAAGGTGGCTAAGAAGAGATAAATATCGTCTGGCCAACGAGAAGTAGATTTGTCTCACTAATGATAATTTGTGATCGCCGGAAGTGCTTTTGCATTGTAAGGTGTTTTCCTGAACGAAATGATACGGGATACATTCACTGGCGCTATGGATTCAGACGCCATTTATTGGACTATTAAGTTTAATATCTTGACTCGTGGGTACCTAAACGTTTAGTATTTTAATATTAATTTAATGCAAATGTATACATACCCAATAATATTAAACAGAAAAAATAAATATATTTAATAAAAATCTTTGTTTTAATGAATGTACAATGTCGCGGCTCGGTAAATATGTCAACACTGAAATGAAAATCAGTCTAGCATAGGGAAAATCGGGGAATTACACCTCAAAACGGCGAATTGCGCAGCGGCGTTATTATGAATCGGCGTAAATTGAACCGGCATAAACCGAGGGCTATCTGTATGTTATACCTAAATCAGCTTAATACATAAAAAAAATAATTATTTACCTCATTGTAAACTTCATCTTCTTGATTTTCTTCTAATGAATTTAATAACATATCTAGTAATGTGTATGGCAGCCAAACTGGGGGATTCATACCATGTAATGCATACTAAAAAATTTGGTCAAAATAATTCAATTGTTTTTAAATTTTTTAAATAGAAATAAGCATGAATAAACATGTTTTATTTTATTACTTTTAATCCAAAATATTCTTTTCCAACACCCCTTACAGCATCAATATATTCTATTGCTAATTGGGTAGCATCTTCTAGCATATCACAACTTATATATAACCACAGTAATTCAGGAAAGTTACGCCTCTTTAAAAAATAAAAAGAAAAATTAATTATTTTTAAAATTAATAATAAACCAAAGTCTTAAAAAAAAAAAAAAAAACATTACTTGGTATGACAATTTTAACCAAATTGGTAAGTGGCTTCCTTCTGCTAATAATTTGGAGACCACACATCGATGATAGATACTCTGGTTTGATTTTTCATATTTATTAAGATAATATTTCAATAGATACCAAAGATATTTATCAGCACTGAAATAATTAATAAATTTCATTTTAACTTTGTATATATTTTATATAAAAATTGTTATAATTGGATATATTTTAACCTCGTTGTCTGAACAGAAGGTAATTCATTTTCTCCTAACCATTCCCAAGCTTCACATAAAACTTGTTGATTATACTGATGCATTAATTCTAAACATCTAAAAAAAACAGAGCATTTATTAATACTGATAATATAGTTATAAAATTAAACAAAACTATACTAGATTCAAAACTAACTTTTCTGCAATACCATCAAACACTGGTACATATGATAAATTGAAAGACTGACATATATGTATTGCTGCATCATAAAAACCAGAGTTAACAAGAAGTGTAACTGTTTCACCAGGAGATAATAAACTTGCTGCAATATTGGTAGGAGAAGAATCATTTTGCAATAGTTTGAGTCTTGCATGAACTAAGTCATACTCATGTTTAATATCTTCAATTTCTAGTACTTCCATCTTAGTTGTACCTATTACAATAATATAGAATTTTAATAAAATACTTTTGTCTGCACTTCAAATCTAAATATATATCAATAATTCTTATAATAATAATAATTATGGCAATATATATTTATATTAATAAATAGTAAAAAGAACATAATTTTGCAAATCATTCAAAGACTTTCTTTGAATTGGGGAGCTGATGATTGGGGAGCAAGACTCTCTCTTGAAATCATCAGCTCCCCAATGTTAAGATTCAAACAATCATTACAGAAATTGAAGAGCCTATTTATTTTCAATTAAACATTTTTCAAGACTGTTTTATCTGATTGTCAGACTGAACACTTAAATTCAAATGTAGAACAAGCTAGAAAAATTTACAATGGTATGTAATGGACTCAAACATTAAACATTTTAAATTTTTTATTTCATTAAAGATAAAACATAACCACAATGTAACAATATAGTAAAAATAACTCCATTAAATAAAAAGTGAACAGTTTGTTAATTGTGACTGAAATGGAAAGACCTGGCCAATGTGCACATTATGATCTATTGTCCCTATACTCTATGCTGACTGGCTATCCTCAGAGTTACACCACTGATCTACCTCATTCTCTTCTTGCCTTTTATTCAACACTAGGGCATTACTAGTGGCTAGTGTCCTTAAGACACTATTCTTAAAATTGGATATAATAATTCTTTCTTCTTGTTACCTAACTTTTACCTTTTTTTTGACAAGTTCTTCTCCAGAGTCACTCAACCTTCCTTTCTGAAAATTTTCTGTTCTTTCATTCTGTTGGCAAGTGTTGTAGCACTTTTGTATCATCTGTCCTCATACTCAACTGGAATGCTGTACACACTACTCATCCTTCCCTTACATACCAATTTCTTTGGGTATCTTGTCATATACTTTGGGCTGTTTGTTTATAATCATTCTCAAATTCCTTTCTTGATAAATCTAAGCATACTTGCAATGTCCACCCATTATGTTGAGGAATCTCATATCTTATGGCACCTCCTTTTTCTTCATTGTACTCATACCACTTTACTAAGCTCCAAAATAGTTTAGATGGTAGATAGTAAATCTTTGCAAATCTCCTTGTTTGTTTGATTTCCACACTAAGTTTCTACACTTGGTGAATATACCAGAGCTCTCTGAAGTGATCTAAAGGCCGTAATTTAGTTAGGTTACAATAGTTGCATTTGTACTGAATATGTACAGACTTTACTTTTCACTATTTCCTGAACAGTACAGTATAACAACAGTTTACATAACATTTACACAGTATTAAGTATTATAAGTTATCTAGAAACGATTATATAGATGTGGGTAGGTTATATTCAAATACTATGTTATTTTACATTGTGGGATTTGAACATCTTAATATTTTACTATCCAAGAGAGATCCCAATACCAATTCCTGCAGATATATAGAGTCTACTGTATTACTAAAAAGTTTGTAACTGTTCCAATTGAAATATGATTGAAGTAATATCATATAATCACTTATATAATAAGAACAATATTCAGTTAAATTATTTCCAAATAAAATATACATGGTTAAACAATTAAGTTTCAAAATTATTTTTGAATTTCTTGCCAGTTTGATTAGTAATACTGTTGTGAAAATTGAATTCACGTAGTATAAGACTACTTCAACTCTATTTATTATTATGTAAACAACAACATTGTGAATTTGCATCTGTCTACATTTTTAAGTACCAAAAAGTATTTAGATAAAAGCAACAGCAATTGAACTTGTGCAAAGAACTTTGAAAACTGATCAGAAATGATAATTTTTTTAACTCATGAGAATTTAGAAAAATTACCTAATTACCTGAAAAATAAAAGGGAGAAAGGAATTGGAAGTAAAATAAATTTTCAAGGGCCTTACATTATGACTTCAGCATCTATTTCACAATCGGTATGAATATGCTGTACAAAGTATATTGAATTGGAAAAGAATATTTTCAAACTTAATTGCCTGACCTTGTATATTACTGTTATTTTCAATTATGAGTGTAAAACTTACCAGATTGTGGTATTCTTTCACCGTCAAAATTCCTTTTTGGGGACACATTTATAGGTTCATCTTTCTACAAAATAAAAAGTAGAAAAAAACTTAATTTGTACAATATGTCATATAATGATAATGTAAAAAAATTATAATATACATTGTCTGTAACAGTTGGTATTGGTTTAACAATCCAAGCATACTGTTGATCAATGAGCCTTAAACAATTCAAAACAGCTAGATAACACTGAGCCTGTTTTACTAAACTCTCACGACCAAAAACTTCTCTGCTCAATCTTAACGCATGTTCATACATTATACTTGCAGCTGTAAATAATTTTAGATTTATTTAATATAATAAACATACTAATTTTATATTTTAAAATTCTACAATCCTACAGTAATCTACTTTATATTTTAAATTTTCATAATTACCTTTTCGAAAATTATTATTATGTATATGAAAAGCATAAAGAATACTGTAATAATTCTGTGTTAACAAATCTGTTGATCTTGCACGTGATTCCAAGATGTTTACAACATCATTCTTTAAGTCTGCATAGGAAAATTCAATGAGTGATTGTAATTCTCTTCTTTCACATAAAACAACAATAAACTGTCTAAGGCTATCTTTCCTTCTGTAAAAAAATTTTCTATAAATTATTTTCATTCAAAATTTATATAATTTAAATTTAAAATAATTACCGAATAGGGTCTGGATTCCCTATCATAGCAGTATAAGCTTCTTCATTATGATTTAATTCTAAATGATACTTGAAAATTAAAGACCAAAAAACAGGCTGCAAAAAATTTTTTATGAAATAAATATTTTTAGGAGTTATATGGTGATATAAAACTAAAAATACTTACAATACTAGGATCTTCAGGTTCGATAACATTTATAGCAGTATCGGCAAGTAAAATTATATATTCTGGTTGTTTGAAAAATTCAAATAGTTGAATAACCTAGATGACAAAAATTAAATAAATTTTATATATTAGTATAAAATTACAAAATGATAAAAATAAAGTTTAAAGATGATTACCTTTAAATAATACTGAACAATTAAGGAACTCGATGAAGTCTGTTCGATGCCTTGTATTAATTTATTATGTAGAAATAGTTCATTATTTATACCTTCTGCAGCTTGACAAAATAAGTCAAATGCCTTTTGAGGTTCACCAAGACAAAGATGACAATTAGCAACCAAAAACTGGTAAGAACAAGTATTCCATTCACACCAATGTTGTAATAACCTTACATATTCCTAACCAAAAAAAGAAATTAAAAATTTGTAAAATAATGAGATATGAAAAATGTTTTCAGCTCAGATTCATTTCAAAATGCACTTTCATATTCAAATCACATTTAAAAAACCTTCAGATTCAGAACAAAAAACTTTTTTTCAAATCAGTTGAACATCCCACAGAAAAACATTACAATTCCATGCTTATATGGCTCTCTTCACTTGCTCACACATAGACTTGGTTCACTTGTTTTGATATATCATGATTCAATATGTGGGTTCCCAGACGAGGTTCAAACTTGAGTAAACCGTGAAATTCTTGCGCGACACAAGATGTAAACAACGAGACTCGGAACTGTTTGAGTATGTGTCAAATTATCTGTCAAGGTCTTAGTGGAAGACAAACTCTAACATGAACACTCAAATACGTAGATCATTGACTCACGAGTCTATAAAAAGGTTGGCCGAAATACACCTTTTCAAACAAAAAAAAAAAAAAAAAAGGAGAATTTTTGATAGATGAAAGACGAAAATGATTGTTAAATTCTTAAACGTCAAAAAATGGTATAAACAATGGCTTGAGTTATGAGTGCAGGTGTTATTGTTTTATAAACAGTCACCGAGCAGAGTCGACAAAGAGGTATCAGATGAACACCTCGAATCAGACCTTTCCCGCAACCCAAAAAGATTTCATCTTGCACCTAGAGACAAAGGAGAGACCAATCGGGAAGCGAGGAATGGGATGAGGGACCAATCCGAAATGCGAATAGTGGAGGAAAAACTATAAAAGTCAGAACTTCAAGGTCGAAGGAGAGTCTCCTCTGGATTAAGCCTACAGTTGTGCTTTATCTATTGTGTTGTGCTACTGCTGATCACCTAGGACGCCGCAGCTTAACACCGAACATCTGCACTGTCCAGCGATCCTTCTTGTCCGCCCAGGCTACGACCAATCACCCGAACTCTTACCGTTTCATAGGAACACTGGGATTTTGGAATTGTCCAATATTGATGTAAGCATGAATTCAAACAAATAAACGGGTTTTCTCTTGTAAAACACTTGTACTTCATTTACCTCCTTCACCACTGCCAACATATGGGGTTTCCCTTAGGCTCATTCTAACGCGGGATAAATTGTACGCCCCTTAAAGTCGGCAAACCTTACAAATATAGACTATTCATAAAAACTCTGTGATAATTCAATCCCTGCAAGCCAACTCCACTCACTTACTCCCTACATGTGGGGATTTACTTGGTTACAGCTATGTGACACATAGGTGATCTGCTGAGGGAAAAGCTTCCAGAGAGGTCTTTTATGAGAAACTGGTCCTTATTTAGGTGTTATCAACTTAAAAACCTCCACATGAACAGCCTGTTGGAGAAGCACAAACCCACAACCAACTAGCAGTGTTCAGTGGTTTTATCCATTCATCCACTGGTCTCTTCACTCAACCTCCCATTGGTTGGGTAATTCAATCCTTTCATCTTCATTCGCTTCACTCTACTCTCAACACAATCCACAACCATGCTTGTTTCACTCTCCGCCAGGCCAACTCCTCCTTCATTTCACTCACTTGTTCAAAAATTTTGTGAGATTCATTGATTCCAGATGCTGCCATTTCTATTTTGTCTTTTTCATGATGGGAAAATTTTCAAGACATTGTTCCCATCACAATATATCACTGTATTAATCTATACACACACACACATATATATATATATGTATATAGATTAATACTGTGATATATTGTATATTTTAAAGCAGCGTTTCTCAACCTGGGGGTTGCAGTGATATTAAAGGGGGTATGTACTGTACACATGTAAAAAAAAGAAATTAATGTAATGGTTGCATTTGTTTTTCATTTAAAATTTTCTCCATACGTGGATCTATGTTAGAAACACACAAGAGCAAATTGTTTTTGAGTGATAAAAGACGATTCCTGTATTTAGTTTTTAGTGCAACCATGGACGAAATATCCTTTTCACAGAGATAAAATGTGGCGAAAAGGATTAATATTTTCAATGCTTCTGTGACTAAATTTCCATATTTATGTTGAGAAGCAAGTCAAAACGTAGTTAAATCTTCAGATGTAAATTGCAGTTGTAGCGTTTTGTCGGCAGACATTTCAATGAGCTGGTCGTGAATCTCAACTGGTAACTTAGCTGCGGCAACAACGTTTTCACTAAACAAATTCAGTACCCAGCTCTTCGAGAAATCATTTTTATCTTCCGAGAAATATCAATATTCCGCCAACTGAGTTTTTAGCGCACACAAATGCATCTTCATGTAATCCAAACTGTGGTGAATAATAGTGTCTTGTTCATTCAAATTTTTCTCAATATAATCCGAAATGAGTGTGAACATATCCAAATTTTTGCTTTGAAGGCAAATATTCCAGATATCAAGCTTCTTAATGAATGCAAGAACTTTGTCATTAATAAAATGTCTTTATCACATCCTTGTAAATTCACATTCAAGTCGTTTAAATGCGAAAACACATCAGCTAAGTAAGCCAACAACAACATACACTCATTATTCTGTAAAAACAATGAGAATGGCATTTGTTTATCCTGGAAAAATATTATTAATTCATCTTGCAATTCCAATACCCAGGTTAACACTTTCCCTCGTGATAACCATCTAACTTCTGTATGGAAAAGAAGACATTTTTTTATTTTTGCCCATTTCATCAGCAAACAGCCTGTTCTGTAACAGTAGGCTTTTAATGAAATTAACCAACTTTACAGCTACACAAAAAATTTGATTGAGATTCTCCAGCATATTTTTTGTGACAAGAGCACGTCTATAAAGGAAGCAGTGCGTTCATTCTGCCCTTGGTATAAGACGATCTCTTAATATTTTCATTAATCCACTGTTCTTTCCTGTTATCACCTTTGCACCATCACTACATACTGCAAAACATTTTGTCCAATCTATGTTAGTATAGTTTCTTGTAGCTTCATAAAAAACATCAAAAAGACATTGTCCACATGTTGCATGACCTGGTACTGTTTTGCAAAACAACATATTTTCTTTGATTGATGTGTCCCTATCGCATTCATACCGCACAAAACATAAGAACTGAGACATGTTTGCTACATCTGTTGATTCATCAAATTAAATACTAAAAAATTCACTTGAACTCACTTTCTGAATTATCTGATTGCAAACATTGGCAGCCATGGCATTGATCTGCCTTGATATTGAGTCGTTAGAAAGCAAAATTTTTTTCAATTTTTTTGCTTCTTCCACACCTATTAANCATTCACCTGTTGCATGACCTGGTACTGTTTTGCAAAACAACATATTTTCTTTGATTGATGTGTCCCTATCGCATTCATACCGCACAAAACATAAGAACTGAGACATGTTTGCTACATCTGTTGATTCATCAAATTAAATACTAAAAAATTCACTTGAACTCACTTTCTGAATTATCTGATTGCAAACATTGGCAGCCATGGCATTGATCTGCCTTGATATTGAGTCGTTAGAAAGCAAAATTTTTTTCAATTTTTTTGCTTCTTCCACACCTATTAAAACACTGACCATATCAATTGCAGCAGGCAATATGAGGTTTTCAGTGATTGTATGGGGTTTGGGCATCTTAGCTACTCTTAATGCTATGAGATAAGATGCTTCAAGTACACTTTTATCAGTATGGCTTAACTTACAAAGAGAAGTTTGTTGATTTCTCAAGGTATGTAATTTTCTTTCAAAAAATTCCAAGGGCTTGTTTTTATGAGCTGGATGTTTAGTTTTCAAGTGTCTAACTAATTTTGATGGCTTCATGCTTTCATCAGAGAGAACTTAAGAGCAAACAATACACTGTGGCTTTCCATCCAATGAGGTGAAATCATAATTTAAATAACTGTCATTGCACAACCTTATCTTTTTACCAATCGATTTACTGGATGTAGATGGCTCACTTCGTTTTTTCACAAATTTATCCATTTCGCATTAGAAATTTAAAAAAAAATTTTAGTTTCACAGTTGACTGCACACTAAAATAAAAGCACCAGATGCATACTTCACATTCGCAACTTAACTGAAGTGGTGCAATCGCCAGTGCCTCTTTTATACTACTGACAGCACAACTTGTTCAAACGCATCCACATGCATGTTCAAACATGCTCTCACAGTGAGTATTATAGAAGATCAAATTATTCTTACACATCAAGTTGGAACTTGTAAATTGCTCATGTATGTACACATCATACATGCATGTTCATACCCATCACTATAAATGCAGTGACACAAAATAATAGGAATAGTTGTATTACATTTTTTATATTGTCAGTAGTTTCTTAATGTATAAAATTAGAGCAATGTGATTATATAATATTTAAAAAAATTTAATTTATAATTACAATCAAAATTCAATTAGTAATAGTAAGGCTTACTGTTATTATTCTTTTGAATGGGGTGGGGTGGGGAGATCGCAAAATATTAATTTTATTTATATTTACTATTTGAGGGGGATTGCGGAGCTAAGAAGGTTGAGAATCACTGTTATAAAGAATATGACAAAGTAATACTTCATTAAATAATAAGTTACACAATAAATAGACTTGTTTGGCAGGCTTTTTTCATGTTTTGAGTATTTATTATTTATAAATAATTTTATAAAATTAAATATTTCAATACTATCAATTTAAATGTTAATAATAATTGTTTTTCATTTTCGTTTAGTTTTGAATAACTTTTTTGACGAAACAAACTAAGTTCAAACTTAGATACAGTAGAGCGTCATTTATCCGAATCAATTGGGGACTGAGGTTGTTCAGATAATTTATTTTTCGGATAACGATTATGTACGAAAAAATATATTAATCTATCCCATGTTGAAAGTTTTCTCCGTTGTGTGTCGCTTCGCGTTGAATTTTCGTCAAAGTTAAGCCTAATGTAAACTTTTTAAAATAATAATCGTGGCTATTGTATCATTAAAAAGAATTTTTTTTTCAAAATAAATATATTGAAAAATATAAAAACAAAAAAAATTATACTTTAGAAGTTGATCTAGTATCAAAAATGTTCAATTCAGCACGACACACAGTCCCCAGAAAAACACCACAAAAGTGCCAGTGCTGCCAGCTAAAACACACAAAAAAAAAAAATTGGAGTAGCCCAAGATATAGTCAAAGATTGCAGCGCCACAGCATTAGCAAAAATTTAAATTTGCCGACTGGAATGTTTTCGGTTAACCAGCTTTCGGATAAACGACACTCTACTGTATTACTGTATAATACTACAGTACAGCATCAATTATCTGAATGCTGATCAACTGAAACGTTGGTTAACCAAAAGTGTTGTGCTGAATTATTTCTTTAGTGGCTATTGTATTGTTAAAAATGATTTCTTTATTTTGTTTGTACAAAATAAAGAAATAATTTTTAATAATACAATAGCCACGATTATTATTATATCAGGTCCGTCCATAAGTTTGTGCGTATTTTTATTTACAAAAAAAGCAACAAAAACTTTTAATTAAATCTTATTTCAATCTATAATGTATTAACCATTATTCTGTACAATCTCTTGCCATCTTGATGGTAGCTTTTTAATCCCGTCTTCGTAAAATGATTTCGGTTTTGAATCAAAATATTCAGAAATAGCCTTTTTTACATTGTTCTCATCCTCAAAAATTTCCCTTTTAAAAAATTCTGCAAACTCCAAAAAAGATGATAATCACTGGGAACAATATCTGGCAAATATGGCGAATGAGGTAAAATTTCCCAGTTGAAGCTTTTGAGTTTCTCTACTGTTATTTTTGCAGCATGTGGTCTGGCATTGTCATGCTGCAAGAGAACCTGCTTTCTGTTCACTAATGACGGTCAATTTTTTTCATTTAAACGCTCTAATTGATCACAATACATTTGAGCTGTAATTGTTTGATTAGGTTCTAACAGCTCAAAGTGAATTACACTTGACATATCCCACCAAACAGACAAAAGAATTTTTTTTGGATGCAACCCACCTTTTGCAGCCGGTTCTGGCTGCTTGTCGCGATCTGTCCATTGTCTTTTTCTCGTCACATTATTATAGACAATCCATTTTTTGTCTCCAGTAACCAGCCGATCAAGAAAAGGTTTCAAAGTAATGCGGGATAAAAGAGACGTGCAAATGTTTACACGTTGTTGTCGGTTAGCTATTGACAGTTCATGTGGTATCCATTTTCCTAGCTTTGAAACTTTTCCGATTTGTTGTAGATGTCTATGAACAGTTCCATGGGATAAATTTAAACGTTCCGCAATTTCATCAACTGTTAAAGATGGTTCTGCTTCAACTAGTGCAGAGAGAGCATCATCATCAAAGTCAATGGGTCTTCCAGTACGAGCCTTATCCTCCACACTAAAATCATTATTTCTAAATCTTTCAAACCATTCTGCACAGTCCTTACACTAATTACAGTTTGATTATGAACAGTATTTAATTTTTTGGCTGCATTTGTATCATTCTCATCACTTAAAAATCGATTTTCTGAACAACCCCAGTCCCCAATTGATTCGCATAATCGATGCTCTACTGTATATTCATTTCAACAAGATTTAAACAGGTGATATTAATATTTAAGATAAATTATATTATCACAAATATATCATTAAATGTATTAGAATATTAATTTATAAATAACATCTTAAACTATAATAATTTACAAAACTTACTTGTAATGGCAAATATTGACATTGTACTAAGAGGAATTCAGGAAATAAGAAATTCATTCCATTTGGCCAACTGATTTACAGAATTAAGAAAAATGATAATGTAATAATTATGCTAATAAAAGAAACTTTTAAATTCATAATTTTTTTCTGAATCAAAAGCATCGTTAATTTCAAATAATTAATTATTATGGGACGGATGTATAATCTTGTTATAATTATGCTATTAACGACATTTGTATATATTACTAGTCTATTAACATGTAGAAGAAATGTGACATTTATATATATGTTTTTTAAAAAGAAACCAAAACCATTAAATCAACTTTAAAAACCTTTAATGCTATGCAGTTCAAATGGGAAAACATATCACTCGTCAGGCTTTTTTTTTACTATGAAACAATTCAGTCCTTTATCGATTAAACACATGCAAATTATCAACCAACACCTGTATACTTACAACATATCATTAATCTTCTTTCCTGTTTTTAAGAATCTCTAATTTTTACAACTGTGCAGTTGTAAAATCAAGAAATAAACTGAAATACTTCTTTAATAAAATATATCTGATGTATTTTACAATAAAAATGTATTAATTACATTGTGATTGTTATAAATAAACACGAATAAAAAATGTAATTATTTATTTCTTATTATATATACATATAAAAAAATATTTTCTTGCCCTTTCCATTCTTTGGACACTAAAGATCTTTATAATCATGTCCATAATAGGTTTAGCCAAATGGTGTGAGATGGGGCCTGACATATCTGGGATAGACTATCACAAAAATTTCTTGTGTTGCTCACCCAGATTCAATTCCAAAACAGTAGGGTTGATGCTTTAACTGCCTCATAGCCATCAAAAAAATATTTTGACAGAAGAAAATAGATTTTTTTTACATAAATCATATAGTTCCAAGGATTATTTACTATTTAAATAATACAATTCTTCATTAAAATGACCAATGATATAGTCTGTCACTTTAATGAAGATATGTATTTTAAGTTCAAGTTATCTATCATCTGCCTGTGCCTAGATTTTAAGAAAAGGATAAAACATTTAAACTGACCTAATTGTTTGTATGGTCATTATTATTTAAATATTTGATTTTTTTTATTTAAATTAAAAAAAATCAAATTTCAATTATCAATTAATTATTTAAAATCTAATCTATTAATTCTAATAATTGTAGGATACATCAATTGAGCCACAATATTGACTAAAGAAGGTAAAAGATTGTTCCAAGCACTTTGCATTCTATCTTCAGCTGGTTGCAACAATCCAAGTAGTTGGCGAACTTGAATACCTCCTTGTTCTCGCAGGAATAAATGAACCAAAGAACCAGGAATAAAAGCTGTATGTTTTAAAAAAATTTTAGAATTTAGAAAACTCATAGATAAAGAAGTTAAATGTAAATAGATGTATGTATTATTATTTAAGAAAATAAGAACTCAGTTTGGAAAGTAATTCTAACTGAAAGAAACATCTTTTAAATGAAAAAAAATGTAAATATAATCAATATTTCATATTAAAAAAATATATATAAAATTAAGACTTGTCTCTGTAAAATTATTAAGGACTCTTTTAACACCATTATCTAATCTGCAGGATATTTATTTATAGAATGAGATAATGGCATTTGCAAACATTTACATTATATTAAGAATAACATATTAATCATATAATCATCAACTTTCAGGAAAAACAGCACAGAAATATTAGTTACTGAAATGATTTATTAAAATATGTTTACATTATTACTGATGTGCACTAATTCTTTGTTCTGCATTCCTCACTCACTTCCTATTTTATATTGGTTAATAAACTTATACAGTAGTTTCAATTTATTAACTATACTAATTCTTCAATGTGTTATAATTAAATTGTCAATGAATATTTATAAGACTATTGAGTTAACATTTTTCTCTCAGGTCTAATAATGAAATAATAATTGTTTTGTTAATGTAATGCTGCTAAGCAAATTTTTGTCAGCTGGATCTTTGTCCAACGGCAAAGATAAACCTATGGCCTGCAGGCCGGATCAGGCCTGTGAGGTCAGTTCAACCTGGCCTGCTGCCGCACTGTGCCACAAATGAGCTGAAATATAATTATTTACATAGAAATATCATAAATTGTAGATAAACTTACTATGTAAAAAAAATTAAAATAAGTGTAAGTAAATTTCCAATCATTTAATTAGCCATATTATAGCCCGATATTTAGGCGATCGTTTGGTGATGTATTTACTACTCGGGCTATGAGTTGTTGATGTTTATAAATATGTAATAAAAGTTTTAAAACAGAAATTTAAGAATTTATTAGTATTATGAACAAATTCAGCTTTTAAAAAATGAAAATTGTGCAAGAAAATTAAAAAATATTAAATATCCAGATTACTTAATTTTAAACTGCCATTTTCTGCTAAAAAAAGTTCAGAAGTTTTTTCTTGACAAACCATATAATCTATATATATAATCGAGACGAGTTGATAATAATAATAATCAGCACAGAGCCCAAATGGTTAGGAGTTGAAAGTTGAAATTTGGTACACAGATGGGGTACGTCACGAAAACGCACACTAAGAAGGGATTTTTCGAAATTCCNTCTGTAATCAATTATCTGAGCAAAGTTAAAAAATAAATACAATATATTAATTAAGCTGCAAAAATAATTAAATATTTTCACATTTGATTAATTATTTTTTAATGTGAAATTTTCAAAATCAATAATACTGTACATTTAATCTATTTACATAACCTTTTAATTTTTGGATCAATTTCTGAGTTATTCTAAATGATATAATATTGTTAAAATTGTTACTACAGAAACAATTTTTCTTACAAAGCAACAAAACATAATTCATGTTCCTGAAGATAAAAAAAAGCTCAAAAACCCTTGAGCAGTTTTATTTTTTGTATTCATTCTTCCAAAAAAAAACTAAAATTTTCTTCGTTACATTGTAGTGAAGTTATACTTTTGTTTTACATCAACAATGTAAGCTGAAAATATATCTATGTAATGCTTACTAAAAATATATAAATAATAAACATCTTAAAGCCCAATGAGTATATAATGATCTTTGGTTATTTCATTACTAAAAATATTTGAAATTTATAATGATAAATTATAAAATTTACCTCATGATACTGTAAACAGTAAGAAAAGAATTTATGCCAGCATTCCATCTGCAAATCTATAAATTCTTCATCTGTAAGTTCCCCTTCACTTGCTCTAGAGCGAATCTGAAATAAATTCCAATACAGTGTGAATAGTCAGCTTCTTAAAGATATGCAATTCCAAAAAATTTTAAATCTGAAATTAATTCTTTTTTCTCTCTTTTCAAAACGTCTTACTTCTGTTTCTACTGCATGTGTTACTTCTTCTTTCAAAGTAGTGAGAGATGACTGATAATCACTAGCTATACTGGTGTCAGCAATTCTGCGATAAATCTAAAAAGAAATAATTTTTTAATTTTGTTCTTTTTCAGTTCTTTAAAACTTATATATTAAAAAATGATGTATATCCACACATCAATAATACTGTGAAGAATCAAAACTTTCAACATTCACTCTTTTTTGAAAAACGTGTTACTAGTATGTAAGTTGATTTTTGAAATAAATTAATTTTAAATGAAAAAGAGTTTGGATTTNTCCTTTGCAACAGGAGTCTGAAGATGAACTAATGTCCAGGATACATCTTTACATTGATTTTCTTCACTATTAATTAAAATATATAATTATTAAATTTTAAAAGAAAAAACTTTCATATTAAACATTTATTTTATAGCAAACTTACCTATCTATAAAAGTAAATTTTACAATTGGCTCACTATTTCCGTTAAGCCATAATGTCCACAACTGAGAATCAGTTAAATGAAAATCCACCAGATCATACTAAAACATATAAAAAAATTTTTTAAAGAAATTCTATATAAATAACTTTCTTCATTTCAAATAAAAACATTATTTCAGATATAAACATCCATTAACCTAAGTTTTGATTAACACCAAATGATCTATCAGATTATATGAGGGACTCCAGGCCAATTCTTTTCTTCCAGAACTTTCTAAATTAAAAACTAAATTATTAATTAATTTATTATTACTACATTTATAAAGAGATGGTGCCCAATGCCTAACTCTATGCAAATTATTATACTTAATATTTAATTATTAAATAGTAGCCATATTATAGCCCAATATAATCCAGATCATTTGGCATTATTTGAGATAATATAAAATTGAAGAATTAAATTTTAAAGAAAACAAATGTTCCTTTCTTACAAGTTGTACAGTTTTTAAAAATCTATATAGTATTTTGTGGAGCAAAAAGAAAGTTAACGAACAAACAAATAATAATATAAGTTTAAGGTTAAGAATATTTGTATGCTTATTCTGAAAATGTGAACAGTATAGTTTATTAAAAGTTTTACAGAAATACTAATAAATTATTTATGTTTTTGATATTATTTAGATTACATTCATTAATTAAATTAATCTTATTAATAAATTAATTTTAAATGAAAAAGAGTTTGGATTTTACTAATATATCCTTTTTTCTTTTAAATTAATTTTATTTAATATTTTTTGATGCATATAGGAAGGCTTCTATTGTTTTCATGACTTTACCTTACAGTGTATATGTAATAAAATAACATATAATATGCATTTCTGTTAAAAAATTAGTAGTATGATGTTCACATTATTTGCCTTTTTATTTCTGTTATTCTAAATTTTAGGAATGTTTTTGTTAGATCTTGAAAACTTCCTCAACCCTTCCTAGTTTACTATCTGATTTGCATAATAATGTTGTAGTAGTATTATAATTGCATTATATAGAAAATGCTAAAGATTTTTTCTTTTGTTAGATTCTTTTGCTGATAAAGTTAAAAATCTAAATGTAATTGTTGAAATTTGTATTTTTTTGTTTTACTAAAAGAAAGTCCAGTATTTTATATATTATTTTTTTCTATTTCTTTTAAAAGCTCTAGTGCAAAATTTTTGTTCTCTCATTTTTTTAAAGATATTTTGTTTAGCCCTTGCTTTAAAACTTTGAAAGAAACTATAATGATACTCTTATTTGAAGACATTAAATACCTTATATGATATATATTTCCTGTTAGTTTGCCAAATTCTATATGAAATTAGTCTGAGTGCAATATGAACATTTCTTTGCTTTTTAATATAAAATCTATTATTTATTTACAAAATTCTAAAATATTTATGTGTGAATACTATTTTGCAATTTTAACTAAATAAATTTTTGCTTCCTGTTATATATTATTGAATATAATCTGTATATATATTAAAAGCAAAAATATTCTGTCCCCACTAAAATTGAAACAATACTTTACAAAGAAGCAGCATGCAAGTAGATTACACTGTGGGATCTACAATTCATTCCTCAAAAAGACCATCCTTTAACTTCCTCAGTGGACTGGATATGAATTCATGGAAAGGGTTAACAAAGCAAAAGGAAGGTCTTTGCATAGGGATGGGAGACACAAAAAGACTTCACTTTCTTCAAGTCTGAGTCATGGCTATTTGTTTGCTTCTATAGCAACTATTCTTAAGTTTGATTTTTGAATAACCTTTGGTTATATAGAGAATTGATATAAAAATTAAAACTGTACATTATTTTTAATTTTTATCTGTATATATATTACAAATTAATTTGATTTACAATTTGAAAATTTCAGAACAACTTTTGCATGGTTTTTAAAAATGTTTTAGTTTTCAAATGATTTAATTTTAAATAGTTTTGATTTTATTTTTAATTTTGTTTTTGATGTAAAGGCCAGCTTTTTAATTATTATTTTATTATTTTTAAATTTAATTCTTATTTAATTAATTTTTGGTTTAATTTAGTTTTTATAATTATTAATAATAATTAATTATTTAATTTTGGCTGCATTTTTTGAACCCTTAATTAATTTTTAAAATTAATTGCAACTCTTTTTTCTTTTGTAACATAACTATAGAAATTGTTTTAGTGTTGTTTTGCATTAAAGATAATCAAATTTACTAAAAAAATTAAAAAATTAAATTTCATTAATTTTTGTTTTATAAATTTGCCTACTTTTTAAAAATTATTTTAAATTTAATTTTAAACAAGAAATTAACTGAACTGTCAGGCTACCTAGTATATCAATAATATGCAGAAATCAAAAGTACTACATATACAGTATTGTGAAAATTGTACTTGACAACTGACTTTCATCTAATCCTTAATTACATGAATTCAATAAATTAACATTTTCTAAAAATATTTAATATAAATATTAAATTATAATTTACAATTTGATGGAAAAAATTCAAAAAATAAAGAAAATAGATACCCTGACTCCATTTAATACACTGTGGTTGAAATCTAGAGTTTTTAATTAATCTGCCTGCGTAAATATGCTTTTCATCAAACTATATATTATTTTTAAGTTCTTATAATTGCATATAATGTAAGTAATAATAGTGATAATAAGTAAACAATAAAATCATTAAACCCAATTATTCAACAAAATTATAAGTGTATCATTTCATAAACTTTTAAATCTTTTTCATCATTTCCTTAAACATTTACAACTTTAAAATATTTGAAATTTAAATTAAAGATTAAAACAGAAATGTATATGATTGCAATTAAAAGATCATTTAAAATATACTAGGTACAGTTTGTTTCTGTCTGAACATAAACTAAGAACTGAGTTGAAGCACTAACAAGTCAATTATATTGTTTTGGGGACCCCTAAAATAATATTACCGACTTAAATATAAAATAAAAAAGTTCAAAAATTGGATGTGGTCATGCTAGTACTTTTCACTAAGCCCCTACTATATCTGGAAAACAAAATCATAAACCCATGATTTTATTACATTTTTAATTTCCTCATTTCACACTATAAAAATGATAAAATTTAATCAAAATCAACTGATTAAACTTTGAGAATGAATTCAATTCTATAAGCCATGTAGAAGAGGCTTCACTAATGCTCTGCCTCAATAAAATTATTTATACATAAAAGAAAGCATTTTTAAATTTCTTACTTCTGGTGCATATAAAGTAGATATGTAAGCTAAATTACATTGACCAGAAAAAATTCTTGATTGAAATATGAAAAACTGATTTTGTTCAGGAAGGCTCATGTACACAGCTAGAAAAAAATCTTGATCTCTGTATCCACTAACTTTCTTCATAGAAAACTGTTGTGCTGAAAAAATTTATAACAATCATAAATATATATTTAATTATGATGTATATAAATAATATACTCACACAGTATGTTCATTATATTAAATTATAATACTCAAATACTTATAAAACAAACAAATATAAATTTATGAACAATCAATAGGCAGTATTATTGCTTATATTATAATTTTAACACAAGTTATTTGGAATTTTTGTATTGTGATTCTACAGAATTTTTCATATACTTTTTATATAAAGTGTTTAAACAGCCACGGTAAAATTTTTAAGACTGGAAAAACAACTTCAAAGCAATTAAAAAGTCTTAATACATATGGATTAACACACTTTATCTTGGAAATAATTGATCTGTGGATCAATTACAGTAGTACCTCAGGATACAAAATTAATCCATTTCAAAACTGAGATTGTATCATGAAAATGTTGTAAGGTGAATCATTTTTCCCCACATAATTACATGTAAAACCAAATAATCTGCTCCAACATGAAAAACACCCAAATTAAAGCTAAGTAGTACACTGGAAAAAAAAAAATATAGTAAGGAAAACACCGAAAAATGCATTTTGTAGTTGTAAATGTATAAATAACCATAATAGGATAATAATTGATTAAAAAAACTGTAGTTTTATTTGCACTTTACCTTTGAGGATAGACGATGGTGGAGGTGTAAACTGGTGGCGGAAGAGAGGGAGAAGGGAAATGATACTAAAACTTAACTTACATAACATAATGTAACAATAACTTAAAAATAACTTAACACTAATTTTTTAATTTCTCTATTTTACATATTTTTTTAAATTTTTTATTCACTGCTTTTTGCTTTCTTTCCTTCCATTCCACCAGCACTTTCACTGGATAGAGGTCGCTTGGTAAAATATCTATCCAAAGAGGTTTGGCTATACCTACTTTTTAAAATGTTTCTAAAATGACTTAGGCAAATGTCATTATTCTGAGCAGCAATACAGGTAGTGTGAACCTTTTCTGGATGTTTCTTTTCAATAAAATCAGTCACTTTCTAATAATACCTCATGATTTCCTTTATTGAGCGAGATCCTTCCATGACGAAGCAAACAGGCAGACTGAGACCAATGAACAGAAGTGAGTAAAAAATGGCGCTGCAACTAATGTAATGTCGTATGGTGAGATTAGTACTTTTCACTAAGCCCCTACTATATCTTGAAAACAAAATCATGAACCCCTGATTTTATTACATTGACTCCACATACCGTGGAGCAAAAATATGTTTGAATTTCATGTTGTATCCTGAAAATTTTGTATGCTGGAGCGTTCGTATCCTGAGGTACTACTGTATTTCCACGATAAACAGCATTTTATGGTTGCAATCTATTTGTGCATTTTTTATTTATCATGCTCACAGTATACTTGCAAACTCAGCAATTGAGTTCAAATATTCATCCAGCTGACAATATGTTACTTTCAGTTTGTGGTGAAGTTGCAGCATTACTTGAGGAGGATTTTTGAATTTCTTAAGCCATTTAACTAAGATGATGACATCCACAAATAACACTTTAGAAATCAAATCAAAATTGAAAACAATTTTTGGAAGTTTGATAATAGTTGAAATTTAGCATAACAAAAAAGGATACCTGTTGTCCAGAATTCATTATGGAAGTTAACTATAATTCAAAAATGGAGAGCACGCCGATCGTTTACTAGGCGAAACCTCTTAACATATAGGCGTTAAATTACAAATGAATGTTGCTAGATCGACAAGCACTTTTGATGATAATTATTTTTGTCTTTGTCAGGTCGTTAAAAATGGTTAAAGTCCTTTTTTGAATATGAACATCAAATTATTCCAACGGTATTAACGTTTTGGAATGAAAGCAACGATAGAATGTAAGAAAAAAGAATTTAAATAAAAACGCGCACGGTTATAATGTGCATGTGCTATAAGCCTCCAAACTGTGGAGCTAGATACGTTGTCTTAGATCATTTACTACGTTTCTCCTAGTAAATGATCGGCGTGCTGTCCATTTCTGAATTATAGTTAACTTCCATAGTTGAAATTTTAAATCATTTGTAAACAATAAGAAACTCCAATCATTCATTTTAGAAACAGTTGATTTGGAGAACCATTTTTATTAGAGTTGTTTGTTTATTGAGATGAGTTATTTTCATATTAAAATTTTTACTGTATTCTTTTTAAACACTTTATATATGATCTATATATGTACACATCACTTTAATTTATTAACATTAAACTAAAATTAAAAATTAGTCAATGAATACAGATAGTTATAATTTCATTTCATATTATAAGCAAATTTAACGATTCACTTTTCAAATATTAATATTTTTATTTTACTACATTGTAAAATCATTATTATACATTTTAAAAGCATTACCTGTTAAATTAAGAGGAGTATTTATTATTCGATCACCACAACATTCTAACACATTTGCATCCATTAAACATTCTCTTCTCTAAAATAAAAATAAACTGTATTTAATTATTTAATATATTTGATCTATAATGTCAATATTTTTTTCTCCTCTTTTATGACAACCAATATAATTTAATAAAGTTGACAAATAAATGTTTGTAATAATATTTTAATATTAAAATCTAGAGAGTGAACTGAAAATAGAAATAGTCAGTGTACAATTTATAAAATTTCTAGAAAGGAATGATCATTCAGTTTATATATGGTAGGCTTACAATGGTATCTCATTTTACAATTAGGAGATAGATGGCACAAAGATCATGATAGTAGCAGTGGGAAAAGAACTGCAAATAGTCTACATGTATTATAACAACGTTCTGAATCATTTTAATACTACTTACCTAATTTTTAATACTACTTTATATAAAGTAAATAATTGACTTATTTTAACAAGTATAATAGCAGGAAATAAAATTATTTTTTCACTTTATGATCCTATTTTATTTGAATTATTAAAAGAACAATTTACCTGATATGACCACATTCTTATCCTAAAATCTTTACATAAAGCAAAAATTAAAGTATCCCCATTAAATGGATGGCAAACTAAGCTATATGCCATATCTTCTCTAACTTGATTTCCTCTGAAACAAGTAAAATGCATTTATTAAGATATATATTTAAAATTTAAAATTTTATATATTAAGAAATTAATTCATTTAATCTAAAACTAGTTAAATGTTGTTAGGAAGTTGTAAATGTAACCTTTAACCTTTGGAATCATCGTGCCCTCTACTCTACTGCCTGTGCAATGACCTGATTTATGTGAATCCTGTTAACGGCAGTTGTTCTTTTGTCCTTTGTATTGAATAAATGTGTATTGTGTTCATATGTTCATCTTTATTCTTTTTTCTTTGTTTTACCTTGACACGATCCTTCATCAAATTTATATCCTTACAAATGTTAACAATACTTGTTTTTATTTTAAACATTTTCAATAATTTGTGTTCATTTCACTTGTGCTATTACATTATTACCTGAATTGAAATAAACCATTTTTTATTACAAAATACAAATCAAATAAGTCCAAATGCTTTAAGAAAAATGTTCAAAGTGAAAACAAATGAAGATTTATTTCATTTTCCCGTCATTTCTTTTGATTCTTTTATTTTGGGTTCTCAAAGTCAGGAGTCACTCTGGAAAATTTTTAAAAAAATCGCAAATCAACTCTCCAGTTAAAAAAAATTTTTTTTTGGGTCACTTCAAATTATTTATTGCCACCAGTTTTACTTACTAATTAATGCAAATGCTGGTAGTCTTATCATTTTGGTGTCTGGAAAGCAAAAGTGACATGTTAAGCTGTCAAAAAAATGACCCCCAAGATTTTTACATTTTTGGACTTGCATGATTATGTTCACCCTGTTTGAAGCTTAATATAATTCATGTTTTTTGTCAAAAATTTCTGAAATTTTGCAGTGTGGTTTGTTTATTAGGGAGATTGACACTATTAAATTTTGGTGATTAAAAATCAACAGGATGGGGAGATAAAGAGGGTCATGTTTATCTCCAGTAGAGTCAGACTTAACAATGATTTTATTCATTATCAACATTTACAATTTTTTTAATAAAACCTATCCCTACCATCAAAATTAAGCTTTTTGTCATTTTATAATAGTTTAAAATATAAAAGTTTTTAAAAATAAAATATAACAACAGATGGCACAAGCAAATGTTGCCAGAAAAGTTAAGCAACTTGTTGCTGGATTTTTTTGTAATATTCCTTTCACACCTTGTTACTGTTTTCTGTAAAGATCTTGGTTTTTAAAGCCATTTTATATAGACTTTTTTAAATTCATATCCTATCATTCATATAAAATCCACAAAAGTATTTTTGAAAAACTATTTGATTAATATATTAGTATTAGTTGATTATTAATAGTATGAATTTATTATGCATAAGTTTATTCATTAACTAACTCCTTTCTCTAGAACATTTTTTTTCACTTTACAACAGTGTTTCCCAAAGTTTTTGGGATTACTACCCTTTTAGAGAACATATTATATATATATACACTTCAAATTGATGCTAAAAACAATTTTTTATTTTTGACATCTGTTGTCACCAATCTGACCCACCAGTGGCAGAGTGAATAAAACCACCAAACAGATTTTCTGCACGTTACTAACACCTAAACAGGAGCCAGTTTCCCTAAAAGACCTCCCAGGAGGCATTTTCCCACTCGGCAGATCGCCCATGTGTCGCATTGCTGTATACATTGTATATAAAATCTATGGGATTTTAATTGTGATTCGGATGTTAAATATATATATTTTTAAGTATTAAACATTGTTTAAATGTTTTTATTTATCTTACAATTACCGTCTTTTTGTTTTTATTTTATATATATTTATTGAATTGATAAGATCCTTTATAATGTAACTGTGATGCACCAATTAATATATATGATAAATATTCAAAATAAATTTTTGTCCCCCTTATCTGACAACATCCCCATGAATTTTCTACTACCCTCAAAAGAATGGTAGCACCCACTTTGAAAATCACTGCTTTATAACAACAACAACAAAAAAAAAAAAAGGAAAAAAACTATAACACTAGGGAGAAATGATGATTAATAAATGTGTGAGAATCGGGATTTGTTAGGTTAATTAGTATAAGAAAATATATTATTTCTTACATATTGTTCACAAAAAGGGACGTTACATTCTCATGTTTTTCAAGAAAAGGGAAACCAACTTCCTTTCCTACAGGTCTTTATCAGTAATTCTGACCACCATCTGTATTTTTACCCCCTCTACATGTCATTGTGCATCCCGTTGTAACTGTGAATCATTTTATGCCATTGGTCAGAAAGCTCAATAAAAGGGTGGTTTTCCCACCATTTGAGGCAGTCCTCCATAATACGAAGGTGCCAGAAGGCAGTTCACGAGAAGTCAAACACACCACAGATGATGAATATAATTAAATTAGCCAAAGAATATAATTAAATTAGCGCACATATAAGTTCCTGCCAAGATTCTCAATCCTCTCCTGAACTTCCATCGCTATCGTCCCACATATCAATGCTTAGTCTCCAAACAGAAGACTACATACCAACTTACATCATAAGGTAGTATGATTTATATCATACTTGTAAACTCTCTCTCTTGTGAGAACAGGATAGAAACTGTTACTTTCTCATTTATGATTAGCAGTATATGTTTGGCATAATAATATATCTAAGAATAGAGATATATTTAGAGTTAAGTTCGATTATGCAAATTTGTATTCGATTTGGAACCATGTATATAGTATATTTCTTTTATCTATTAAACATTAGTTGTTATGTTTACTTATTGATTCCATTTATTTGCTAACTTTGGACCATTCACTCGCTATGAGTTGAACTTACCCACAACTCCTCCCACTTGACAGAAATAGCCCGCTTGACAATATTTAGATTAAAACATTTTGTGTGTTAGGGCAAAATATCCTTCCCTAACTGGTGTCAGTCCTGACAGGCAAACGTATCGAAAGGTTCAGGCGAAATTCTTATTTTAAGCCATCCTTAAACGAGAGTGAGTGGTCCTTAATGTCCCAACAACAAGAGGGTTTAGCCCTCACCATAATCTCACAAATAAATATTTCACAATCACAACTTTTGCTAATAGTATAGCGAAGAAAATATTATTATATTACAGTAGAGTGTCGTTTATCCGAATCAATTGGGGACTGGGGTTGTTTGGATAACCGATTATGTATGAAAAAATATATTAACCTATCTCACGTTGAAATTTTTCTCCATTGCGTGTCGCTTCGCGTTGAATTTTCACCGATTTTAAGCCTAACGTAAACTTTTTAAAATAATAATCGTGGCTATTGTATTGTTAAAAATTATTTCTTTATTTTGTACAAACAAAATAAATATATTGAAAAATATAAAAACAAAAAAAATTATACTTTAGAAATTAATCTAGTATCAAAAACGTTTGATTCAGCATGACACACAGTCCTCAGAAAAACACCATACAAAAGTGCCAGCTAAAACACACACGTCAGCAAAAAAAAATATTGGAGTAGACCAAGATATAGCCAAAGATTGCAGAGCCACAGCACTAGTGAAAATTTAAATTTGCTGACTGGAATTCTTTCAGATAACTGACTTTCAAATAAACGATGCTCTACTGTATATTGATATTTCTGAACACACTCAATAATACTATATTTTTTGAGTGAAAACAAACATTATAATTATATAGCATTCAGCATCTAATTTAATATCAAATTATTAATTCAAAATCAAAAACTTACCGAATGACAGATGGAACAAGACCACTAATTATTCTTGACATCACTGATGTCTGCTTCAATTCAAATGCTATTACTTTTTCTGTAATCATTCAAATTTAATGCATCTTAATCTTAATAAACAAATTATTAGATGTATTTAATGTTAAATAAATGAATAAATAAATATATACATGTATATAGTGTAAAGTATTGACGTTTTAGCAGAGAGGGAACAAAAGAAGTGCGACCTTGTCAATTGGACCCAGGTGTGGTCAGGTAATATACCACTTGTAAGGTGTTGACTTGTAAACAGAGGGAAAACAAAGGGAGTGCCGACTTTGTCAATTGGACTCACCTGTGGTCAGATGATAGACCATTTGCCATATGGTAAACAACTGAATATAAACTGGATGTTACTGTAAGCTTGACTCTCGTTGGATAATGGCAAACCTGAGTTAAAGCTGTTCGGGCAAGAAAGATTTATGATTGGTTGAAAGTTTCCATCCAAAAAACCCTTAAATTGCGGAACAAATGAGAGAGGAGGGAGAGAAGGGCAAAAGACTTGTACACGGTAGTCTCAGGCACTTGGGAAGCCCGCTGAGCATAGAGAGAGTGTTCTCCTCTGGTAAACATCTCAGGGACGGGTTAGTGCGGAGAATGGACTAACAATGCAGTTGAGCCAACTCCACAAGCTGACTGAGGCCTCTCCAATGTTTAATAGTTCCCGGAAACCAATCAATGTGGAGGTGTGCTTTCCATCAGACCTGGATCACTACATCGAAACGTGATACACATGGAAACCAACTCAATGAGACGGAGTTTGGGAAAGAACTTCACTTATAATAAAATCTCTAATTTTGAATTCATCCATAACTAAAACTGCATTTCAGTCCCAGTAAACACTATAAATTATAATGTATTTTTCTACTCCTAAAGTGAAAAGTTTTACATATATATCTCCCTAGTCAAACTACTTGAATTCAGCAGATGCTGCCCAACCTATTAAGTTCCATAAATCTTTTCAGCATGTTTTCTGGTAAAACAGCT
This sequence comes from Centruroides sculpturatus, assembly GCF_000671375.1. Classification (NCBI taxonomy): domain Eukaryota; kingdom Metazoa; phylum Arthropoda; class Arachnida; order Scorpiones; family Buthidae; genus Centruroides; species Centruroides sculpturatus. The sequence goes on along the minus strand of NW_019384367.1, from coordinate 75,044 downwards.
TTAATACAGCTAGATAAGCAGCTAATGCCATAGTGAATATCAAATGAAAAAGATTATGACATTAGCTTGCTTATCCAGCTATATTAAAGCTACTTTATCAGAAAACATGCCCTTTGTTTATCAGCAGATTGCCAGTTTAGTGAAAACCCACCAGATCTACAGATCTAGCAAGAATACTAAAATTTGCTATAATGTATTATGTGGAATTTGTTTTTGAATAAATTCAATGTGGCCTAGAGAAGTAATTTTGTGATATATCTAAATTTATGATATTTATTTAAATCATTATTACAGCCTGATATATTGTTTGGGTAATGACTCAAATATATGTCATGGGCTTAAATATATTCTACTGCTTTATACTTTAAGTCTAAATAAAAGTTTTTCAATTTTTTATATATCTCAATACATAGAACTCTCTATAAATCAAATATAAATATAGACACATGTATAAATGTGACTTTATCAGTATATTATTCTTTTACCAATCGGATCACCCTCATTACCAATGGCACCAAAATTTAACAATTTATTTAAAATATATAATATTTAAATGACTGCTCTATGTATAAATATACAATAATTACTAGATAAATACAGAGAGACCCGAAATACCAATCGGATCACCCTCATTACCAATGGCACCAAAATTATACAATTTATTTAAAATATATATTAAATTCATTAACATATCTTACCTTTATCTTGAGGCAAACAGACAACTAATAAAGTTCCAATACTATTTGCCAAAACAAATATAGCATCTTTCTGAGGGGTCAACCAGGAACACGAAGTATGAGGTAGAGGAACACCAACTGATGCAGCATGATTTAGTACATAATGATTTTTACTATCTTGTAAAGTAGCAAGTGATGCATCAAAAAATATTGATGGAAGTGTAGCTTCTGAAGGATGGAAAGATAAATAATCCTGAAAATATTTTTTTTCTTTTAAATTAAACTAAATTCATAAATATAATTTTACTGTATATTCTTTCAAATCAACATACCGTTCCAATAAGTTTACGAGGATGAGGAAAAACTAGCCTGTGAACACTAGATATTGTAGCAACCAAAATAATAACTTGATCATGAGTTTCATGTATGCTTACTCCTTCTAGAACAGGAGTATGCTGAAAACGTAATCTTATATGACTCCCAGTCAAATTTACATCCAACGATACTTCAATTAATTCTAAAATTTCATTTGAAGCTCTCCTAAATAAAAATAAATTTTTCCATATAATATACATAATCAAAATGATCAAATTTCAGAATCATTATATAAGGTAGGTGTGAGCAACCCATGATACCATTTTAATGTGAAATTGGCTAAACATCAGATTTTACATTTCATACAAATACAGTTGACCCCCCCTATAAAATCATTGATTTTTCCGTTTTATCTGAATTACATGTTGTACGAGTCACTTAGATTTTACAAATATGTGAGCCGTTCACAGCCCGGCACACGTATTTGTAAAATCTAAGTGACTCGTACAACATGTAATTCAGATAAAACGGAAAAATCAATGATCTTATAGGGGGGTTGACTGTACAATCAATATAATTTTCAAATTTATTACTTATATTCTTATGACTTCTATTTACTTAACAAGCAAACTTATTATAAATTACTCAAGAAAGAAATACATTTAATAATGTTGATAGTTTGTGGGTCATAAAAAAGTCATAAAAGGCTGCATGCAAGCTTAGGTAAAGAGCCATGCCTGATGTAAGGAAAAATAGAACTCCTTAATTACAATAACTAACCAAAAATTTATTATTTTAGAACAGCAAATAAAATTTGTAATTTTCAACATTTAACATATTCTAAAAATAGAATATGAATATATACAAATGGCAAACCTGAGTTAAAGCTGTTCGGGCAAGAAAGATTTATGATTGGTCGGAAGTCCCCGTCCAAAAAACCCTTAAATTGCGGGGCGAACGGGAGAGGAAGGAGAGAAGGGCAAGAGACTGGTACACGGTAGTCTCAGGCACTTAGGAAGCCCGCTGAGCATAGAGAGAGTGTTCTCCTCTGGTAAACATCTCAGGGACGGGTTAGTGCAGNAAGCTTAGGTAAAGAGCCATGCCTGATGTAAGGAAAAATAGAACTCCTTAATTACAATAACTAACCAAAAATTTATTATTTTAGAACAGCAAATAAAATTTGTAATTTTCAACATTTAACATATTCTAAAAATAGAATATGAATATATACAAATTTAAACTAAATTTTAACTATGCAATATCTTGATTCAACTATTACCTGAAAATTATATTACAAGTGTATGGAATCAAAAATAAGATATGCTGTTACAATTTGGGACACAGGACCTAAAGTAGTAATGATTTATATCAGTAATCTGTTAAAAACATACTACAGACCCTCTCACTATAACTCTAAATGGGCATACAATTTTCTTCTCCCAGCCATTAAGCATGTGATAGAAAGATCTCTACTCTATCAATTGATTTATCACTGGAATAACTTGGATAAAAACTTGATTTTTTATAATATGCAAGATCCATTGAATTGTTCATTTATAAATGTCTAATCTCCTCTTGTTCAAATGCTATCCTTCATTGCAAATTATATTAAATTGCAGCTAATTTTTATTTATTTTGCTATTTGCCTATGTTTTTTTTTATATTTATTTGATTCTGTTTTGTTGACACTTAGAAAAGGCCCATGCTGGCCATAGTGACTTTATTAAAATTTGAATTTGAAACATTAGTAGGACAATATTTAGACTATGGAGTTTTAAAATGTTCTAGTATAGAGCAAAACTGATGATGGCTTCAATAAAGTCAAAAATGTTTCTTAATAATAAACTTTTGGTTGGTTACATTAATTAAACTGCATTATTTTTCCTTACATATCACACTTAATACATAATACAAGTAAAACGGCAAAACCGTATTTGGGACAAGTCTATGTCTCAGAGACTCACTACTAAGCAGAATCACTTTGACGATCAAGGTGGGTCTTGTTCTCATTCTCCAATCTTCTTTGGTATCGCTGCTTTTGGGCGCGATCGTTTAAACTTCGCCAGCCGCAACCATGAGGTCATCCACGATGCATTTCCAATGAAATTAACCCACCCAATTTCGAAATTTCTCTCCGTTGCGTGTTGGCCCAGGTTGAATTTTTGTCGATGCGTAATGAAAATTTCCCATTTTTGAAAAAAATAATCGTGGCTATTGTATCATCTGAAATTATTTTTTTTTATTTTGCACAAACAATATACTGTTTAACCCAATTATAACATCATTGAATGTAATGACAACCCTAATATAACATCAAATTTTTATCAGTCCCACGATTTTACTATACTAGATAATGTTAAAAAACCTACTTGTAACAACACTCCGTTTTAATGTCATATTTGAAGCACTCCCAAATTTACAAAATTAGATTACAAATTTTATTTAACATAGAAGAAACTGTGTTCAGGTCCTAAGGTCAGAGTTCACTTCTTAGAATGACTGTGGGTGGTACTCTCCTCCACCTGACTTTGATGGGGTGAGGTGCGTGTTTTGCCTGTTTGTAGAAGAGGGTCGTCATTTTGTATTTTATTTTGACTCAGTTCTCGGTCCCTTGACTACCTACAAGTCTGGATTTTTTATGCGCAAATGATTTGGGCACCTAATACTCTGTGCCAAATATCAACTCTCTACCTGTACTACTTCATACCTCTAAGCCGGTAACATAAACCAGCAGTATGATTTTATAAACAAGACACAGTCTTATCAATAAAATGTGATAAGGATAATAATAAGAATGATCTAGTTAATACACAAACTGAACATTAAAGATTTATCAAATTTTTCTTGATTAACAGCTAAAAAGTTTAATTAATGATTAGAATAATTTTATATTACTTCGATCTATTAGAAGTATAAATAATTAAATGATTTATAGTCTTTCCCAGAGTAAGGATGATGCCAATGTTCATTAGTCTACAAATGCGAACGAAAACAGTTCCATGTTCATTATAAAGTAAAACATAATACAGTATATGTAGAACATATATTAACAAATTGTAAGATTATCACTACGTCATGAATCTGTTATCAGTGTGCTAAGTGAAAATACAGTTTATCACAAACGCTTTCAAACAGTTCTTCTTCAGGTAAAATTTGATGGAACGTGAATATTTAAAATAAATTGAACTCCTATTAGATAAAATCCGTTGCTATGGGAATGTGCATTCATGGGTGGATGATAATTAAGTGTTGGCTTCTATGAGGGTCTACCAGGCTACCTGATGTAGTGATAATTTTCACCCTGGTGTTTAGGTGTTGATGAACTTTGTATTTAAATTGTAAGATATTGCCAAATGATCCACTAGATTATTTATTGGGCTATATTAAGGCCAATATTTCCATAATATAGTCAAACAGTATTTGGCATTACTAACTGAATTAGATTGTTGTATATGATATTACATTATACGATAAAGTATGTTTAAACTATTATAATCTATTTGAAATTTCTGATCTTTTTGCAAGAAATCTAAGGTTATGAAAACGTGAGAACTCAAGCTAAATAGAAAAAATTTACTTAAATAATTCTGCTAAAATTTTAACTCTCAATTGCAGTAGCAGGAAGTGATTCCATTTCCCCACAGACTTGATTCCTTGTCCAGAGATGACACATCTGAATGTGTCACTTTTAAATGTGTTGGGAACATAGCAAAAAAAAATTGTTATTGGTTTAACCAACCAACATATCCTAAAAAGGTTATTGAAATTAAAGGGAAAGACCCCCCAAATAAAAGAAGAAAGATCAAAGATGACAGTAGGGTTTGTTCTTTGAGTGTTCACTCCAGATTTGGATATACCGCCTATCTACATCATCATTGCCCTGATAGCCAATGACCAAAATCCTACCTGCCAAGGACAATACCATTCTCGGGACAAGTCCACCTGTGCAAGTGTACGCAACTCCCCAAGGAACGTACAACTTCAGATATTTAGCAACTCGCAATCACATGTAAACTCTCTGTCTCTCTCTCTCTCTCTCAGTATGGGATCCACTATTGCTAAATGAGTTGTAGAGTGCACGTCTTTCATGTACACAGTCTCCTCCATCCTGAATCCAACCACTTATGTATGTGACTGCTTGCAAGGCAGCAAAACCTTCTATGCTCATGTTGAGCAACAATGATGTCAGTCCTGATGTAGGCATCGCTGACCCAGTGCTGACCCTTCAGTCACAAAAAACAAAAATACCATATGATAAAATGTTTAAAGTTTTAACATTTGTTTTTTCAAAATTCAAGCATAATATTTCAAAGAATTTTTGTTGCGTAGCAATGGTGGTGGAGTAACACACACATTCACGATCCAGCACATTGACTCCATTCTTATTTTGGGAAACACTATACATTAATGGAAAATAAATCTTAACTAAAATATTCCTTTTTATTAAATAAAATTAATAATTAAATAGCTATATTAAAGAATTGCTTAAATTGTTTATTTATATGTAAAAAAAATTAAATTTTAGTTACCAATATATGTAACGATTGCTTGTGGGGGTTGACAGAAAACAGCTTTCTTGATATGCATAACCTCCTGCACTTTCTGGAAGTTTGATGTCTTGTAAAGTACTTTGAGCAGCTTCTATAAATAACACAAATAAGTGAGTGAAGTTAAAAATATATTTTAAACAGAACACTTTTTAATTTAAAATTTTAATTAATTAATGTCATAATACAAGTAACTTAAGTTACATTTTGAATTCAAGTGATTCAAAAATGAAATCCCTTTAATGATCATTTTTAACATTAGGTATAAATTTTGAATTTTTATACACTTTATAAAAACCTAGACAGTATTCAAAATATATGGTAAATATATATCAGAATATTTTACAGTATGTACAAAAAGCTTCACTCCTAACTGCCTTCAGTATTCCAAGTCTGACATTTTTATTGCTTAGCAACATACTCCATAATTTTTGCAATTTAAAATCATCACATATTTAAAATAATGTGAATAAATAACAAGCATATTTGAAAACATACAGTGATGCATAAAATCATTTATTCAGATGTTTTTGTTGTATAGGTGTAAAGGGTTTGAGTTTCTGGATTTTCCTAGTAATGTATTCAACATCCTCTTTCAACTGTACAATTTTGTTTTTCTATAATAAGTCTGATTTCTACTTCTACACAAACATTTCATACCAATGAGTTCAGTCAGTTATGCCAATGTAGAATAAATTTTATTATTAGGCTAATTTTATTATGTGATAAGGTCTACTTACTATATTGTATTGTTATATGATATTGCTATTGCACAACTGAACTACCCACAGCTAAAATGCAACAGAACTCACATCCAGTTTTGTACTCTTTAACAGTGTGCAATTGAACTATTCACAGTCAGCTAGCAACTGTACTCTTCAATGGGGTACATCTGAACTATCCAAATATAGTCTGTGTTCTGGTGTTCATTCTCCAACTGTGTGCAACTGAATCATCACGGGTAGTAGAAAACTGAACTACTCATGGTTAATGCAATCAGACTATACAACAATGTGCAACAAGATGACCTATATAAAGTATGTGTTTCAGTGTTCATTCAACAAGTGTGCATAACTCAACTATTCAATAGTATGCAACTGAACAATTCAAGATTAGTGTGTAACCGAACTATAAAACAGGGTGCAACTGGATTACCTACATACAGAAGGAATTCTGACATGTAAACTGCAAACAGGGTAAACCAACAATAACTTTCAAAGGAAACAAGCAAAATGTACCACAACAGTTACAACAAACTTGTTACATGTATTCAAGGACATAAATGTGTTCTGTAAAAGTATTGTTAACACACCATACTTATAGTCTTGTACATACAAGTATAATGTTCTCCGAGTTATAAATTGTTTTTTGTATTTAAAATAAAGGAGATGCTGGTACTCATGACTTCCCTCTTTCACCATCTATCCTATCTCACTGTTCCCTGTCTTCCTCTTCCCCTCTCTTTTTTCACCTTTTCACCCCAGGCAATACCTCTGAGTAGTCCTGGTTTTCCACCTCTATCATGATAAGTATATATTGGTCTTCTAATATTATCAGAATTAGTATGTCGCAAAACAAAGTTAAATACATTTATAGAACTTCACTTATTATAGGTTTCAGTTACAGGTTGTTTTTGTATTACAAACAGATTATTTCTGTCAATAGATTGTCACAATCTATTGACAGAAAGCAAAACTACTTGCTTGATTAGTTTAGAGGTGGATTTAAACCACTATGTATAAATATTGGTATTTGTCTAATTTTCAAAAAAAATTTTTGATGAGAAAATTATTTCCCCAAACATAGCAAAAAAGGGGAAAGAATCTATTCTAATTATGGCATATGCATGGTATTAAATACAGTGGTGATCAGTTAACGAACATAATCTGTTCCAAGACTTTGTTCGCTATCCGAATTGTTCGTTAACCGATTATCAATTTAGCATAGGTTTGTATGGGAATTTGATTAATTCGTTCTGGAGACCCCAAAACATAAAAAATATATACTTTCTTACTACGTTTATTTATATGTAATAATAAAAATACATATATACATATATATATACACAAACTTGCATTTTTATTAGTCATGTTTTTTGTTTGTGGGGGTTAAATAATCTGTCTAATGTTGATTGCTTTTCTCTCTTCTTCAGGATTTTCAGAATTAATAACATTGTAATTGTAGAGATCCCCAAGCCTATTAACCTCAACCTGGTTTGTATGCCATTCTAAGACCACTGATCTGACATCTCCCCACTTCTTCAAAAGATCTTTAATTAATAGCAGATATCGTCATTAATCATCTTTTTCATAATAAAACATATCTCGCTGAGTTTCTTGGTGTTCTTCTGTCGTCAGATCTGAACCCATTATGAACTCTTCAATGTTCTTTATTTCTCAGATGTAATATTTGTTACTCCTTTAGCTGCTTGAGTTTTCTTAATTATACTGTATCTTTCTTAGATAAGATTGAACTGCACACTACTGTAGATTTGTTCAAGCCATATTGCCCAGCAACATCAGACATCGTCTCCCCACTCTCTACCTTTGCTATTATACTCTTGCCTTTCAAAAATAAAAACCGATGCAAAACTTAATGAGTGCCCGCCCAACAGTGTCATGAATACTATAAAAGAATTGTTTGTCAGTAAAATAAAAGGCTGGAATTACAAGGGAGTATTTCAAAGTTCAAGGAATACTAACTGATCAGTATATATTGGGTTGAGCATTGACATTGATATCTCCCATGCTCCAAAAAGTTACTTGAAGACAAAGGAAAATCAATCGGTATTTGCTATTTCCGTCGCTTCTTTTTATGTTTGTTCAGTGAAGTGTTCATTATTCGATCATGTCAGGTCATAAAAATCTTTCGCAAAAGTGTTCGTTATCCAATTTGTTCATTAACCGATCATCCACTGTATATAATATGCCAAACAACTACCTGATATAATCCAATAGTTGTTTGGCATATTTCAAATTTATCAGGTTGAGATACTTGTATATGTTAAGTATTAAATATTTTATATATATTATATATATAAACAAATGCTTAAAAGCAAAGTGAATTTNAAAATACATAGGTACATATATATATACACAAACTTGCATTTTTATTAGTCATGTTTTTTGTTTGTGGGGGTTAAATAATCTGTCTAATGTTGATTGCTTTTCTCTCTTCTTCAGGATTTTCAGAATTAATAACATTGTAATTGTAGAGATCCCCAAGCCTATTAACCTCAACCTGGTTTGTATGCCATTCTAAGACCACTGATCTGACATCTCCCCACTTCTTCAAAAGATCTTTAATTAATAGCAGATATCGTCATTAATCATCTTTTTCATAATAAAACATATCTCGCTGAGTTTCTTGGTGTTCTTCTGTCGTCAGATCTGAACCCATTATGAACTCTTCAATGTTCTTTATTTCTCAGATGTAATATTTGTTACTCCTTTAGCTGCTTGAGTTTTCTTAATTATACTGTATCTTTCTTAGATAAGATTGAACTGCACACTACTGTAGATTTGTTCAAGCCATATTGCCCAGCAACATCAGACATCGTCTCCCCACTCTCTACCTTTGCTATTATACTCTTGCCTTTCAAAAATAAAAACCGATGCAAAACTTAATGAGTGCCCGCCCAACAGTGTCATGAATACTATAAAAGAATTGTTTGTCAGTAAAATAAAAGGCTGGAATTACAAGGGAGTATTTCAAAGTTCAAGGAATACTAACTGATCAGTATATATTGGGTTGAGCATTGACATTGATATCTCCCATGCTCCAAAAAGTTACTTGAAGACAAAGGAAAATCAATTGGTATTTGCTATTTCCGTCGCTTCTTTTTATGTTTGTTCAGTGAAGTGTTCATTATTCGATCATGTCAGGTCATAAAAATCTTTCGCAAAAGTGTTCGTTATCCGATTTGTTCATTAACCGATCATCCACTGTATATAATATGCCAAACAACTACCTGATATAATCCAATAGTTGTTTGGCATATTTCAAATTTATCAGGTTGAGATACTTGTATATGTTAAGTATTAAATATTTTATATATATTATATATATAAACAAATGCTTAAAAGCAAAGTGAATTTCCAAACAAAAGTAAATGAAAAAAAGTGGTAAGGTCTCTTGTATAGCTTTTCTAGCACTTGAACAAGGGTAACAGGAAAGTCCAATTATTTTCAATTGTATTTTTAAAAGTTAGAAAAAGGTTTTATTTTTGAGGATAGCCAAAGGCTTGACTTTAAAATAAAAAAAAAGATTGTAAATGTCAATAACAAGTAAAATTAATAACATACTTGGATCCAATAGCCAGTGCAAAAATACAAATAAACAAACAGCAAATGTTTTCAAACTCCTTCAAGAGTTGTTCTTCAGATTTTCCAACGATGTAATGATTCTACACAATAAGACCCATGGAAATATCACATGGCTAGTTTATTTTGTATCACCAATATGATGCACAAAATCTTGATTTTTAGCCGAACCTCTAACTTCAAATGTTTTAACTCAAAGTCTGAATTTTTTTTCCCAAACCTATTCAAGTTAACCAGATTCCACTGTAATAAATATTATGTCCATGTTAAAACTGTAAGTTTAATAAGAGTCTAACACCTGCACTATCATTTTATACCACTACATTTCTCAAATTCCTACACTACCCCAATGATTGTGACACATTATGTGCCAAATAGTGAAAAACATATCAACCAGAAATGTACCAGCAATGTTTATGAGATGAAAATGAAAATGAAACCCAATGACATCCCATACCAGGGGTGGCCAACTGTTTTTGCCCCCAGGCTGAATTGGAAAGAAAACTTTTTCCACGGGCCAAACCAGAGGCTACCCTAGGAAGATTTTGAGGTGGTGCGAGATCTCATTGTGGTGTCACTCCGTAGAGACTAAATTGTAGATAGAGATTACAGATATATTTTTCACATTATCATGCTTTATCAACATTCTACGCTATACTTACGAGATTTGAAATGGAGGGTTAACTCTAAACGCACAGTGAGTTGTTGACTTTTTTTTTTATAGGCATCAGAATTTTTCATCAAGCTATTCAGACTTGAGTAGCTAATATTGAAAGATTATCACGGGCCACATAAATTCATTAGACGGGCCGTATGTTGGCCATGCCTGTCCCATACCATAACAGATGGTGCTGGGCCTGTAAGGTGTTGAAAAATGCATGTCTCCAGGAATATNTACTTACGAGATTTGAAATGGAGGGTTAACTCTAAACGCACAGTGAGTTGTTGACTTTTTTTTTTATAGGCATCAGAATTTTTCATCAAGCTATTCAGACTTGAGTAGCTAATATTGAAAGATTATCACGGGCCACATAAATTCATTAGACGGGCCGTATGTTGGCCATGCCTGTCCCATACCATAACAGATGGTGCTGGGCCTGTAAGGTGTTGAAAAATGTATGTCTCCAGGAATATTTTGCTGCATTGCTTTCATGCACATCATGATGCAGAAAATTGAACCAAAGTTGTCTGAAATCACAATGCATTGCCACTCATCCTCTCTGGCAACATTACATTTCTATGGTTGAGAGCTAAAGTAACCATTGGCAATAGAAAAGGATCTGCTTCTAAAAACAGCATCAAATAGTTTATATAGGCATCTGTTGATGTGTGACAGATTCCCACTCTTGGGCTATGGTCCACGAGTTGACTGTTGAACCCATCACTGCATGAGACTTTTGTCTTGTTCATTTGTATGCTAGGGTGCTCCAGATTCTCATATCAGTGGGTCTGACTTTCTTCTATCCCCAATGCCCTACTCTCATCACTATGTCTACATTTTGTTCAACACAAACATCAATGATCCAGAAGAATAATCCTTCTTCTTGCATTCTTCCTCGCTGAAAATTTCAATTTTCAAAAGCTGGACACAGATCCACTAGTTAATATTAATCCAAGATCAACTACTTCACAAAACATGGTTTTGTGAAGTAGTTGATCTTGGATTAATATTAACCAGTATTGGAGTGTTGTTTTTAAAAACCTCTTTAAATTGATTATATGAGTTTTTCGTTGTTATAACAAATAAAAGTATACATAATGTAGTAGAAATATACATATCTTCATAAGCAAAATTATATGAGCACAACACCGAGTTATTTCATTTAAAATGAAATCTTCTTTTAATCAAAAACGTATCTATAATTGTTCAAATTTAGTTCAAATTATTTTAACTTAGAAATAGTGGGACATTGGGCAGGTTTCTAAAGACAATTATCATGCCAGTTTTTAATGCAAATTAAGACTTAATGTTAATTGCTTTTCTTATGTAAATGAAAATTATTAATTTAAATAACTATTATTGATAGATTCAAAAATCACTTTATTCCTAATAGGTTGATTTTTGACACAGCAAGTCCAAGTTAAGTGACATAAGACTTTATTACATTAAACTTTTACAGCATATCTTTACATCAAATGCATTTTGGGCTAATACTGCATAACTTTATAGCCCCTTACTAACATGTAAATTTTTTTACTATAAATTCGTATCTTCAATTATCAGGACTTATTATGTATATATGGAGTATATGGAATAAAATAAAAATTGTTTTCTGTTAAACTTTGTAGCATTATCTGTAAAGCCAGTATAATAAGTCCTGATAATCGAAGATATGAATTTATAGTCGAAAAATTTACATTTTAGTAAGAAAAAAAGGACATTGAGGCATTTTAATTAAACAATATTTATAGCCCCTCTTCAGGGCTATTAAGAACAAGAGTAAAATAATAAGTCATGACATTATTGTAATAAACTATATTTTGTATAACACAATTTGAAACTCTGAATACATTTTTCAATAAATTACACAGGTCAACAGTGGTTTTGGTGCCCAGGTATTTTGAGCTGATTTCATATGAATTTGATGTCCTGAATTCAAATATGGCATTAGTTTTTGCCTAGGAGCTCTAATTTTTAAGATATAGCATTTTAGCGAAATATATGTTTNTAAGTAAATATGCAAATTGTGTTATGTAAAATATTATAGTTTATTACAATAATGTCATGACTTATTATTTTACTCTTGTTCTTAATAGCACTGAAGAGGGGCTATAAAGTTATATTAGCCTGAAATGCATTTGATGTAAAAATATGATTAAAAAGTTTAATGTAATAAAGTCTTGTCTCACTTAACTTGGACTAGCTGTGTGAAAAATCAACCTATTAGGATTAAAGTGATTTTTGAATCAATCAACATTATACAGCACCCATACCACACAGTATATGTTGTTGTAACCTGCTACTATTTTAAAGAACAATACTGTTTTATTTAATTCATAAAAAATATGGACAAAAAGAATTTGGTTAAGTGGCAACTAATATGGCAATATAATGTTTACAAACAGCTTTAAATCACTTGATTTTTCTGTGGAAATTTAATTATAGGTTCAAGTATGTTGTGAGATAAAAAAGATGCCCTACGGAGAAGTTTCATGCGACACAGCAAAGCCCTAAGTATAAGTAATAAATCTGTGCAGTTTTGGTGCTGCCGAGTTTGTGACTATGATTACAAGCCTAACTGTAAACATCACACATGCTAAGTGTGACGTTTACAGTCAGGCTTGCAATCATATGTTAGATTATGAACATCATAGTCTAACATTGTGATTCCTTATGTTATGATGGTAGACTGTAATGGTCAGATGTAATTCAAATTTGTCTATACATAAAAATGTATAATTTTATAAAATTCCTAGCATTATAATTTTCTGAATGAACATGCCAAACACTCGAGCTACTGGCTTGCTCATATCAATAGAATAACAATCAAAAAACAACGTACCAGGAACCTGTTGCCAGTGTGCTCCTTGGTAAAAAAGCGTTACAAATGTTTTCGAACTTGTAAGTTCTTCCTCAGGTAACAGACGTCTAAGTGAATGCCATTCAAATTCAATTCAAATAAGAACACCATTAAGAATTCTATTGCACGTATCGCACATATCGATCTCGTACGTGCGATAGAATTCTTAATGGTGTTCTTATTTGAATTGAGTTTGAATGGCATTCACTTAGATGTCTATTACCTGAGGAAGAACTTACAAGTTCGAAAATGTTTGTAACGCTTTTTTACCAAGAAGCACACCGGCAACAGGTTCCTGGTACATTGTTTTTTGTTTACTTTAACCCGGTATAGTACATTGCTGATTGAATAACAATCAGAACACATACTGTAAATAACTGAACAAATGATCAGATTATAAATAAATTAGTAAAATTTGTCTTCAATAAAATAAAATAAAACAAATCACAAGTCAAATGGAAACCCTAAAAATTATTAAATATCAAGAAAAATTGTAGAAGTAAATTTTTTTCTATCCCACAAAACAGTATGCTTTTCATCATTTTGCAAGACACTGTATATTAATATTTACTTATATCAGATGTTTTGGTACATAATTTTCCAAGTAAAAGAACTTTTTCTCCAAACAATCTAATTATATTAAAATATTTGCATTAACCGTGAAATTTGTTGTGTTGTTACATACAGTGCTCTTGTAACTGGTGAAATGATGGAACTGGCACTTCCTGTGAGTGAGGGACCGGGCGTCTTGCAGAGACTAAATCAGGATAAGTCCACTTGCTACGGTTGTTACGATTGATTCCACTAATATTTACTAGGCAGAAATAACAGTCATCGAAGTGATTTTTGGGTTCAATCCAAACCATCACTATGCCATATTTCAGACTTTTTCTTTTTCTAGTAGTCCACTGTTGTAAATGTTCTGTACAAGTTTTACAGACCTGATACTAAAAAAGTAGAGCTGATAGAGAAAAACTGATTTCATATTTGGATTCAGCAACCCAAATATAGCTAAAATCAGTTCTAAAATCCTAGGCACCAAAAAAAAAAAATTTTTTTTTGTTGACCTGTGTTATCAGTATAAATACAGCAAATCAGTATGACATCCTATGATTATACTTGCTCAACAGCTTCTTTTACCTATTTGCTTGTGTTAATATTATCTAGGTTTTTAATGTTGTCACGAACCTTTAATTATAGGTGTTGCAATGTGTGAATATCTTATTATTAAATATAGTAAGTAACATTTAACTGTTCCATTGATATAGGTGATAAATGTATTATATAATTATACAACACTTACAATGTACTTTTACAAGCCAAATTGTTTTTATAAACACCTTCGTAACCTCTGTATAGAAACTGGAATTAGTGAATACTAAAGCAATTTTTGTAATAAAGATTGAATTTTGTTGTATTATTTTAAGAATTGTATGAAATTTTCATCCAAATTGTACATGTATGGATTAATTTAGTCAATTTTAATTTTTAAGGTTTTAAAATTGTTACTAATGCGTAATCATATGATGTCATACTAGTTTGATGTATTTATACTAATAATTTATTGAAAAGTGGATTCTGGGTTTCAAATTGTTTCTATGTTCTCATGCATGTAAGTAAATATGCAAATTGTGTTATGTAAAATATTATAGTTTATTACAATAATGTCATGACTTATTATTTTACTCTTGTTCTTAATAGCACTGAAGAGGGGCTATAAAGTTATATTAGCCTGAAATGCATTTGATGTAAAAATATGATTAAAAAGTTTAATGTAATAAAGTCTTGTCTCACTTAACTTGGACTAGCTGTGTGAAAAATCAACCTATTAGGATTAAAGTGATTTTTGAATCAATCAACATTATACAGCACCCATACCACACAGTATATGTTGTTGTAACCTGCTACTATTTTAAAGAACAATACTGTTTTATTTAATTCATAAAAAATATGGACAAAAAGAATTTGGTTAAGTGGCAACTAATATGGCAATATAATGTTTACAAACAGCTTTAAATCACTTGATTTTTCTGTGGAAATTTAATTATAGGTTCAAGTATGTTGTGAGATAAAAAAGATGCCCTACGGAGAAGTTTCATGCGACACAGCAAAGCCCTAAGTATAAGTAATAAATCTGTGCAGTTTTGGTGCTGCCGAGTTTGTGACTATGATTACAAGCCTAACTGTAAACATCACACATGCTAAGTGTGACGTTTACAGTCAGGCTTGCAATCATATGTTAGATTATGAACATCATAGTCTAACATTGTGATTCCTTATGTTATGATGGTAGACTGTAATGGTCAGATGTAATTCAAATTTGTCTATACATAAAAATGTATAATTTTATAAAATTCCTAGCATTATAATTTTCTGAATGAACATGCCAAACACTCGAGCTACTGGCTTGCTCATATCAATAGAATAACAATCAAAAAACAACGTACCAGGAACCTGTTGCCAGTGTGCTCCTTGGTAAAAAAGCGTTACAAATGTTTTCGAACTTGTAAGTTCTTCCTCAGGTAACAGACGTCTAAGTGAATGCCATTCAAATTCAATTCAAATAAGAACACCATTAAGAATTCTATTGCACGTATCGCACATATCGATCTCGTACGTGC
Organism: Centruroides sculpturatus; assembly: GCF_000671375.1. Lineage (NCBI taxonomy): Eukaryota > Metazoa > Arthropoda > Arachnida > Scorpiones > Buthidae > Centruroides > Centruroides sculpturatus. The sequence goes on along the minus strand of NW_019384367.1, from coordinate 59,041 downwards.
GATAGAATTCTTAATGGTGTTCTTATTTGAATTGAGTTTGAATGGCATTCACTTAGATGTCTATTACCTGAGGAAGAACTTACAAGTTCGAAAATGTTTGTAACGCTTTTTTACCAAGAAGCTTGTTTTTTGTTTACTTTAACCCGGTATAGTACATTGCTGATTGAATAACAATCAGAACACATACTGTAAATAACTGAACAAATGATCAGATTATAAATAAATTAGTAAAATTTGTCTTCAATAAAATAAAATAAAACAAATCACAAGTCAAATGGAAACCCTAAAAATTATTAAATATCAAGAAAAATTGTAGAAGTAAATTTTTTTCTATCCCACAAAACAGTATGCTTTTCATCATTTTGCAAGACACTGTATATTAATATTTACTTATATCAGATGTTTTGGTACATAATTTTCCAAGTAAAAGAACTTTTTCTCCAAACAATCTAATTATATTAAAATATTTGCATTAACCGTGAAATTTGTTGTGTTGTTACATACAGTACTTTTATTGATTTATAACATTTTTCTGTGCTTCAGAGTTGAGAACAGAAGTAAGATGAATGCTGAGCATATGATAAAATCTCGTGCAGTGAGCACAATATTGTCATTGATGAATTCATCTACATTAGATTCATATGGAACAGATCTGACCATTACAGCATTAGTGTTATTTCAGTAATGCTTAGCAACTCTCTGTATAATCAGTTAACTTTGAATTGCTTCAAGTAGCTGCCATCACACTGCAATTTTATTAAAATAAATCTTCTGTCTGCTTTTTACAAACAGAAGTTCAGAGTGCAGAATGCAAACAAAACAATTGTGCACGTATATCACGCAGCATATGAAACTTTGCTATCATGTCGCAAACACAGTAAAAGGGCAGGACAAATAATGTTTTAACTATGTATTATCCTATAAATAGTCTTTTGCATGTATTTTCAAATTAACTGGCCATTTGTTTATCTGACCAGAGATCCAGTTCCATACAGACCAGAGTATACTGGACTTGATTAAAAATCCTTAGATTTAAATGGATAGCTATGTTAGAAGCTCTCTAATTTGTTCTAAAATGCCATTGCATATTTGCACAAAATCCTTATGCAGTAACTGAATACATTTTTAGTACTATAGAACCCAACAATTAAAAAAATTATATAAATACCAAAAAGATGTTTTGTTAGAACTATTTGCAAAATACAGATACATTAAAAATAAAAAAATTTGTAAAAACAAGTAGAACTTTGGAAGAATATAGAGATCAATATAACCAAATATAATATTTAGCTAGGCAATAACAACATAAAATAATAAATAATTGTTATTTTTTGAAAAAACCTTAAAATAAGAAATTCCTACAAAATACTAAAAGTATATTATAATATCAAATGACATAGTTGTCATTTTCAGTACTTACAGTATGACTTGGTTCAAATAAGTCAGAAATCTTTCAAATTGTATATATCTATGTTGTTTTATGACAAATTCAAATAGCACATGCATTGACTTATAATTTGAAAATTAACTTGCCATAATCGGCAAGTCAAATTATAATTTAGAGTTAGGAATTAAATCTAGAATTGATGCAAGGTTATTACAAATTTTAGCCAAATTTTTTATTTAAATCTTATGCTAGGTTTAACTTGAGATGATAAACAGTCATTAAATCATCAATAAAACTGTTAAATCAGCATTAATAGTGTCTAAATAAACTGTTTCCAAATACACAGGTATTTGGATGCAACATTTTAGATAAATATTGCCTTTAAAAACTTTGCATATATAAACACATAAATAGATGATCAAAATCATTACTTTTTTTTTCTATTTCAGCAATTTTCAAGCTCTGAATGAGACATTTGAGATCTTATTAGAGCCGTAGAGCATACCTATAGAAGCAAAAAAGTGTAAGGAATCATACTTTCATAAGTAACCCTTCACGAGAACAACCTCCCAAAATCAGGTCACTCGAGATCACAAGTCACGTCGCTCCACTAAGACTATCACATTTAACTATTTAGCCCAAGTGACTATGCCGGTTTCGAGTAATCCACTTGACTGTTCTTGGAGTACATGATGTTCTATACTTTTATGGAGTACGAGAGCTCACTCCCACCCAGGTGCTGAGGTGCAAGCAATAGTGAGCAACTTGTAGTGTGTGGAGAGTAGGCAGTATACCAATACACATTAAAATGACCTTTGGAGAAGAATATCTTGTGAAGGGTTGCATGTACAGTACAAGTATGGTTTCTTTGTTGGTTCAAGTTGGTAAAATACAAGCTCATTCAGAGCTTGAATTTTACCAACAATTTAAACATAGCTGCTGTATAGCTTTTAAATTTAGATTTAAATATTCGAAACAAAAACAACCTCCAGCAACGTGATAAAAACCTTTGTTCTTCAGTTATCAGACTTCTAATCTAATATACTGAATATGTCAGGCATGACTAAATTTGAAAGGGTTATATCTCGTCAGGTGGATGTAGCGAGATGTCGGTATTTTGCCAAGATTTATCAAAAGGTACATTTCCCCCTCTCCCTTTCCGTGACTTTTAAGACTTTTGTGATCTTAAAAAATGCACTCGTTTAAATTCTCCATTTCTATATTAAGACTTTTCAGACTTAACGGTTTTTGTAAACTATTAATTTTATAAATTATTTTAAGATTGATTTTATTCTTTAGCTTACCCGCATTTACTGTCAAATCTTTTTCGCCCCCATAACTTTCGGGATAAGGCTGAACTTCTATATATTGTACGGCACCCATACTTTACACCACGCTTTCTTCTCCCGCCATTCCACAAATAAACAGCGACCCCTGGTTATTCAAATCGACATAAGACGTATATATATTTTTTAATAACAGTGAAATTATAATTAAAATGTGTAAACCATTAAGCGTAGTCCATTTGATAATTTTAATAACGAATATAATGATATTAAATTTACAGTCAAACTGCAAAAATTAGAAATGCCAAAATTATGGTATACTGTATATTTCTCAAAAGTCTTTTTAACTCTTCCGCTCTGTGGGCACTAAAAAGGCCTCATTTTAGCAAGCTCATTATGGGTTCGGCCAGGCCCAGAATGGGATGGCCGGATGTTGAGGGACATGAAGCAGACATATCCGGTCGGACCACCCCCGAAAAATTCCTGGAGATTATTCCACCCGTCCGGATTTGATCCCAGGTCTCCCAAATTGGTAAGCTACCAACTTGACCGCTCGGCCATACGGATGTCTTTCTCAAGAGTCTTGATATAACACGTGTTGCTTGATAAAGTGGCTTTAATACAGCCGGGAAAGCAATCTAATAAAATATCCTGTTTCATTTGAAACAGACTGTCATTGATTCAATTACCAGGCTGTATTAAAGCTGATTTATCAGCAACACTATATTTGCTACTTTCGCACAGCGCTCGTAGTCGAACATTCTAAAATTTCGGAAATGGATGCTTATTTTTAAACGTTTAATAATATGTAAGTAAAATACCTATTCACACAATTACAACACTGAAAAGTAGGGAGTGACGTTGAAAACAGAAGGCAGCTTTCGTGCAAGTTCGCCAGCGTTTCCAGGCTGGGATTTTTCATCGAAGGGCAAAAAATTTGGGGAATTTTTTGGGGTGACTTTTTTTCATTTTGATCTTTTTTCGATAGAATAAAAACAAAAATTTTGACAAAACACGTAAAATACTGTTTAAACTTTATGATCAGATATGTTATTCGGAATTATTCATTAAATAAACTAGCAACGAGCTGCCCAACTTTCCCAGCAACGTTTAAAATTTTGCTTGCGCCATCTGTTATCATATTTTATTTTTAAAAAACTTTTAAATTTTTAATTAGTATAAAATGGCAAAATGCTTAATCTGGCTTAAAAAGCTTAAATGGGTTTAGAAAAAGTTTTAAATGCTAATAACGAGTAAAATCACCATTAAGTCAGATCCTACTGCAGATACACACAACACCCTTTTATCTCCCCACTCCATCAACCTTTAACCACTAAAATTTAATAGCATTAATTACCCTAATACACAAACCTCCCTGAAAAATTCCAGAAACTTTCGACAAAAAGCATAAGAGTTATTAAGCTTCAAAGAGGATGAACAAAATTGTGTACAACACATGCACTAACATCCATAGGTACAGAAAAAACCGAATTTTTTGCATTTCTCGACATTTCAAGGTCACGTGTCCAAAAATGAAAAAGTCTTGGGGGGTCATTTTTTGACAGACCACCATATTTGCCCTATTATATATAACAGAGTCAGAAAAATAAAAAGAAACAGGTGAACATAGACTTGAAGACCTCATACAAATACAGTCGACCCCCCTATAATTACGGTCCCTATAGTTACGATTCCTATAAAACTACGAAAAAATTGCTACCGGTATCCGTAAAAAATAGTAAAAGTTCCCTATAAACACCTCAAACGTCATCGGGAAGCCGAACTACTTTCCCGCCGTCCGTAGCGCCACGCTACGGAGAGATTTCTATCGTCTGGACAGTATTATATAAATTATATATAAATTAGGTACTGTACATATAATTATATATTAATTATATATAAATTAGGTACTGTATATATAATTATATATTAACTTATTGTAACTTTGTTATAATTAAATATATAATTTCCGCCGTCTAGCGTGGCGCCACGCTACGGAGATTTTTACGCTAACTATCGTCTGTCAGTATGTAAATTAGGTACCGTAAGTCTAATACAGTACTGTAATTTTATACATTTCTTGT